>NC_060177.1:73257924-73357924 GCF_021184085.1 Oncorhynchus gorbuscha
TTCACTGTACAGCCTTCCCAATGGATTGTGGATCAATGACATGGGGTATCAGTTTACTCAGTGACACCCAGACATCATTAGTGTCGTAGCTCTTGTTGCGTGACTCTGAGACAACTGTGAATTGAGCCACTATTGTCAACCTATGTGTATTGAACACTATTCCAGAGAAAAAACAATATTGCGTGGATGTTTTGGAGTCTGATAACTCTGAGGAGGATGTTGGGAAAATATATTGTGGTATTTAGTAGACTGGTACCCCATTTCATTGACCACCAATCCGTAGGTAAAGCTGTACAGTGCAATATGAATGTCAATACACACAATAGGCTGACTGGGGAGGAGATTTCACAGTCACAGCCTCGCCATAAGAGCTACAAGCGCTAATATTTGCCTAAACTCTACAATCGTGTTCTGTGGGTGTCACCAAGTAGACTGATACCCAATTTTATTGCTTTACATTCCAACCTTGTTTAACATTATCTAGTCTAAATATGGCATGATTCCACCAATTGTAACCTCCTGCATCATTGTCAGAGGTACTTTTATTTTGAAGGCAAACCACAAAGTCCACTATTGTGCCTAATCCTTATTGTGCCTAGCATCACAACACATCCCGGTCTGGTCGAGCCTCACTAGCCAGCTGAAGCTAGCTGGCTGCTTATAATGTTAGCTTTGGGCAACAGGGTTAAGCAGCTGGCTAGCTATTTATTTTCATGAACTGAAGTTTACCTAGCTAATACTTACTCACAAGGATTCCTAAATTATTGTTAAGAATAATGAAAATGACTGCAGTTTCTACTGGTAATTATTTTCAGGCTGGTTGTATTGGTGCTAGCTAGGTACCAAGTTAAAGCTAGCTAGCTACCCCAGAAGTTGCGGTCGAACAAATTATGCTTTATTACCTACGCTGTATTGTAAACCCATCGTTCGTGGCCGGAGTTTGCAGACTTTTTTGTACAGCTTTGACAGTGCTACTGACAGTAGTGGTGGCACTTGCAAATTCAGAACACACAACATTCTATAATAGAACTGTGTTATTTGACGTGTCAAATTAAAAGCTTATTTAATGCAACAAATAGTGTTTGACATGTATCTTTTTTTACATGCAAAGACCCAAATGGCGTTCCATAGCATGTCGTGAAGCTAATAACAGTGACGCTAAAACTAAGGAGATGATTGTGGACTTCAGGAAACCGCAGAGGGAACACCCCCCTATCCACATCGATGGAACAGTAGTGGAGAGGGTAGTAAGTTAAGTTCCTCTGCGTACACATCACAGACAAACTGAATTGGTCCACCCACACAGACAGCCTCGTGAAGAAGGCGCAGCAGCGCCTCTTCAACCTCAGGAGGCTGAAGAAATTCGGCTTGTCACCAAAAACACTCACAAACTTCTACAGATGCACAATCGAGAGCATCCTGTCGGGCTGTTTCACCGCCTGGTACGGCAACTGCTCCGCCCACAACCGTAAGGCTCTCCAGACGGTAGTGAGATCTTCACAACACATCACCAGGGGCAAACTACCTGCCCTCCAGGACACCTACACCACCCGATGTCACAGGAAGGCCATAAAGATAATCAAGGACAACAACCACCCGAGCCACTGCCTGTTCACCCCGCTATCGTCCAGAAGGCGAGGTCAGTACAGGTGCATCAAAGCTGGGACCGAGAGACTGAAAAACAGCTTCTATCTCAAGGCCATCAGACTGTTAAACTGCCAACACTAACATTGAGTGGCTGATGCCATCACACTGACTCAACTCCAGCCACTTTAATAATGGGAATTGATGGGAAATTATGTAAAATATATCACTAGCCACTTTAAACAATGCTACCTAAAATAATGTTTACATACCCTACATTATTCATCTCATATGTATACGTATATACTGTACTCTATATCATCTACTGCATCCTTATGTAATACATGTATCACTAGCCACCTTAACTATGCCACTTTGTTTACATACTCATCTCATATGTATATACTGTACTCGATACCATCTACTGTATCTTGCCTATGCCGCTCTGTACCATCACTCATTCATATATCTTTATGTACATATTATTTATCCCCTTACACTTGTGTCTATAAGGTAGTAGTTTTGGAATTGTTAGCTAGATTACTTGTTGGTTATTACTGCATTGTCGGAACTAGAAGCACAAGCATTTCGCTACACTCGCATTAACATTTGCTAACCATGTGTATGTGACAAATAACATTTGATTTGATTTGTTTAACTCCGGAAGGGCAACGTGTACCAGTGCTCGACCATATGGCGCAAGCCAACATCACCCACGACTGAAAAACAAGGGCAACGAATTCCATTATCTTGGTGTTAATGGATTTCGCCTTTGAGTTGTCTCGCAGAAATGTTGATTGCTCGATCCACACAGCAGACATTGTGGGCTTGGTTAGGAATGCTGTGTTGCACGTGTAGTGCAAAGTCTTACGTGGCTTCATTACAACATGTACCTACGTTATATAGGTATGCACATCAGCTTTGACATCGGTTTTGCATATCGCCGTTAAACTAGACATCTGGCCGATACCGATGTTGGCATTTTTTAGCTAATATCGTCCGATTCTGATATGGTCACCAATATATTGTGCATCCCTAGTGGAGACTCCCTTTAACCAATGATTACTCTTGCATTGATTCATGCTTTTAAATCAACTGATGGGAAGTGTGCAAGTGAAAACTTTAGAGAAAGGGTGGAGAATCAAGACTCAGACAGTGAGCTTCTCTGAGAGATTAATTCGTGGCTGTTGGTGGGACTACCTGTTCCAGTCCTCTAGCTAGTCCTCTAGCTATAGCTAGGCTACATCCTTCTCCATGCACAGCTTCCACAGCCTGACCTTCCTCGGGGCTGCACCTAGGCCAATTGGCCAATAGCACAGATGCGGAAACAGCCTATTTCCTCTAGGTGTACCATGTTACTTGTCTCTCCTACGTGTGGCTGTTGTCCCCAACACCTTTTCTTTCTCAAATTTTGAGGGACACAGAAAGAGGTTGAAGACTGTGAGGGTGTCAGGGGTTGGTATATGCCTCCATGGGAACTGAAGTGCCAAGATGTGAAGCCTCAGAGTCTCCCCACACTCTGACAAACAGAAAAGTATATCTGAGGCAAAGTACATAATCTCATTCAATCATATCTCTTATTCTCATGTTAGGCCTTTGAACATAATGCCTTCTCAGAAACCCCTTTTTCCAGACAAAATCATCTATTTCCCAAAAAGTCATTCTTTCTGACTTCCTTCTCTTGTCTTTGTTCACTTGATTGATTTGCTAAACCACCATGTACAGTAGTCGGTCTCATTTCAAGTCGGGCCAGAAAGCTTGTTGTGGCTAATTAGCTGGTTGGTCTTGAGATTTCCTCTGTGTGCCACAATAGTCTTTGTTCAGTGTGGTCCTATCAGGCCTGCCTGTCATTGGCTCTCATTGCCCAATATGTCTGGCTCCACACTCACTGAAGGCTCTTATCAGGAGAACCTCTGTTGTTCTGTCTCACCACACAATGGATCAGTGGCGCTCCAACAGTCTCCAATCATAGACAGAGAAACCTAGAAACGCAGGAAATGCCAGACTAGAATGGCTCTTGTAGTCTAGTCTATACATAGAGAGAGCAGAGTGGACACTAGTCTAGGATAGCCCACCTGACTCCAGTCTCTGTGGTGGTTGGTAGAACTGGGCTGTGATTTGGTAGAACTGTGCTGTGATTTGTGTGCTGTGATAGCAAAGTGGGGCTAGACCTCCTAAGAACAACCTTTTTTTGTAAATACAATTTACTATAGTGTCTAACTATGCACTGTCTATTAGCCAGGTATGCATGCAGTGTACAATCCCCTGGTATACATTTACATTTGTTTAATACTTTGAGAAAGGCAGCCATGACAGGGAGAGATCCCTGTGTTAGACCTACTCTGTGTAGTTGAACACTGGTGACTGCATGGTCCTGTTTGACTAGCTTAGTGCAGCTCTTCCAGAAAAACAGCTACTATGAGCCTTACTGCCTGTCTCTGAGCCTTACTGCCTGGGGGCGGTTGTCCGATAGCATCTATGTGGGTACATCTGGGCACTACCGGGGAGGAGTTGGGGAAGTTATTTTGTTACCCAGGCATGGAATGAGAAGGTGAGGCAGTGAGGGGGAAGTGGAGGGAGGTAGAGAGAGCCTCGACCGGGGCCTAGCCTGGTGGCAGGGGTGCTTGGTGCTCCCCGTCACCATTAGAGACGGACAGCAAGATGGGCGAGCATCGACAGCATCAGTCAACTGTCCTGCAGGAAATGGGAGAAATGACACCCAGGGATCCTCCCTATCCCCCGCCTGCTCATTATTCACTCCCCGCCAAAAGACAAGCCACTCTCCCCTCTCCTAGCTGTTCATGTGTTTTCTTTTCTAATTCCTGGATAAGATTTCTCTCTCTGTTGGATGAAGAGTAGCAGGACCTGCCTTAAACGTAAACCCGCTAGTGTGCCAACTGAATGGTATGTGTTATGAACACTGAGCAGTCAGAGTTTTTCTAAGAATCCAAGATTCTTGTACCCTCCCCTCTTTATCAATGTGTAATGTCATATTAAGTGTCTGACTGTGTTTTCCTCTGCTTGACCATAGGCAGAGCTCCTGAAACCAAATCTCTCAACCTGGAGAAAGTTGGCGTCAAGCTCAGCAAGGAGTCTGGGAAAATACTTGTGGCTACCGACGAATCCATATCCGTGCCGAACATCTACGCTTTTGTTGATATCGGTGAGGTAGGTGTTGATCATGTCCGTCATCCTAACAGTATACTCACCCAGCCTTACAATGCCAACATGAACCTCTTCAGGAATGTATGGACATCTGAAATAAAACCTACAATTGCCCAAATAAGCCTACCAAGGTGACACTGTAGGAAAGAAACCTACGTTGTGCAAGAAGTTGAAGTGGTACTGTAGTTCACTCTTCAATCCCAAATGAATGCGCTAGATAGGCACCATATCATTTTAGATGCTTGTTTTTAAATTTGAGATTTAGTCATGAAGCTGGATCTAAACAACAGATTTTTGTGCATCTGTAACTTTATTCATTATTCACGATTCATTCAAGATTATCCACATTAATGTAGAAGTGATTAGAAATATATTCCTAAAATAAGTGACTCAACAATGACACAATACATTATTTACCGTTAATTTCTATTGGGCACAAAATAATCTGAAACACAACCAAAACAAACAGAAAACGCATCCAACAAGTTTGTAGAGTCACAACCTTGATGTTATCTTTGTGTGCTTGGAGTATGGGACCATGTTTCACTGTCCCAATACTTTTGGCGCTCACTGCAGCTGGATCTACACAACAGAGATCTCCTTTCTAACTACTGTCCTGCTGTATCACAATACTCTGTCTACTTGTATTAAATGTCAGTCCTGTCTTTTCATTTGGCCAGCTATGGGTTTCCTAACTAAAACAGGCCTCTACAGACTGTTAGTTTGACACAGAGAGTCACTTTTAGTACTGATGCCTGTCATCTTTTCACATACTGGGAGGATTTTTAAAAGGGGGTGGATTGATATTAATTCGATATGTCCAAACGGAGCACCTTTCTGTGTTGATGTTGAAGAGCACTTGGCACTGCCAAGAAACGCATATCTATGACGCAGATCTGGATGGTGTGTAAACACAGGTACTCAAATATCACCACACACATTCAGACAAACTCGCGAACACACACGCTCACCTCCAGTGCCAGAGGAGCTGTCTTGGACAACAGGATGTGCAACAGTGGTGGTAATCAAACAGGTTGCTGATGACTTAAGTTATGCTTTCAGAGAGGATTCACCCTGAAGCTCTGCAGCTTTCTGTGTTGTTAGAGTATTTCAGTGTTTTTCTAGAGGACATTTATCTGGCGTAAATCCAGACCCACAGTTTGAGATTCAAATAGCATCCTATTCCCTATATAGTGCACTACTTTTGACCAGAGCCCTATGGGAAAAGAGTGCCCTTTGGGACACATCCACACCGGCAGGTAGCCTAGTGGTTAGAGCGTTGGACTAGTTACCGAAAGGTTGTAAGATTGAATCCCTGAGCTGACAAGATAAACATTGTTAATCGACCATCATTAAGAATAATAATTTTTTTTCTTAACTGACTTGGCTGGTTAAATAAATAAAATATTCTAATCCTTGTCAATACATTACAGTTCAGTGAGAAGCAGCATGTTGTTAATAATCAGTTAGGTGGAGTGGGGAAGATTTGAGCGAATACAAAAGCTATGATTGTTTTTCAATGTGCTAAGCAATTTAGAAACGTTTAGTCAATGCCATTGTAATGATTGTGTTCAAGACTGTACTCTTATTCTGAATGCAATTCTGCAAGTTAACAAAATGTTAACAAAATTCCACTTAGAACTTGCGCTATGAATCTGCACTTACCTTGCCTATTCTTGCCCTGCCTATTCTTGCCCTGCCTATTCTTGCCCTGCCTATTCTTGCCCTGCCTATTCTTGCCCTGCCTATTCTTGCCCTGCCTATTCTTGCCCTGCCTACTCTTGCCCTGCCTACTCTTGCCCTGCCTACTCTTGCCCTGCCTACTCTTGCCCTGCCTACTCTTGCCCTGCCTACTCTTGCTCTGCCTGGCCCTGCCTATTCTTGCCCTGCCTATTCTTGCCCTGCCTACTCTTGCCCTGCCTACTCTTGCCCTGCCTACTCTTGCCCTGCCTACTCTTGCTCCGCCTGGCCCTGCCTATTCTTGCCCTGCCTATTCTTGCCCTGCCTGTTCTTGATCTGCCTACTCTTGCTCTGCCTACTCTTGCCCTGCCTACTCTTGCCCTGCCTACTCTTGCCCTGCCTACTCTTGCCCTGCCTACTCTTGCCCTGCCTACTCTTGCTCTGCCTACTCTTGCCCTGCCTACTCTTGCCCTGCCTACTCTTGCCCTGCCTACTCTTGCCCTGCCTACTCTTGCCCTGCCTACTCTTGCCCTGCCTACTCTTGCCCTGCCTATTCTTGCCCTGCCTACTCTTGCTCTGCCTACTCTTGCTCTGCCTACTCTTGCTCTGCCTACTCTTGCCCTGCCTACTCTTGCCCTGCCTACTCTTGCCCTGCCTACTCTTGCCCTGCCTACTCTTGCTCTGCCTACTCTTGCCCTGCCTACTCTTGCCCTGCCTACTCTTGCCCTGCCTACTCTTGCTCTGCCTATTCTTGCCCTGCCTACTCTTACCCTGCCTATTGCCCTGCCTACTCTTGCCCTGCCTACTCTTGCCCTGCCTACTCTTGCTCTGCCTATTCTTGCCCTGCCTACTCTTACCCTGCCTACTCTTACCCTGCCTACTCTTACCCTGCCTACTCTTACCCTGCCTATTCTTGCCCTGCCTTTTTCTTGCCCTGCCTACTCTTACCCTGCCTATTCTTACCCTGCCTATTCTTGCCCTGCCTACTCTTGCTCTGCCTACTCTTGCTCTGCCTACTCTTGCTCTGCCTACTCTTGCCCTGCCTATTCTTGCCCTGCCTACTCTTGCCCTGCCTACTCTTGCCCTGCCTACTCTTGCCCTGCCTACTCTTGCCCTGCCTACTCTTACCCTGCCTACTCTTACCCTGCCTACTCTTACCCTGCCTACTCTTACCCTGCCTACTCTTACCCTGCCTATTCTTGCCCTGCCTTTTTCTTGCCCTGCCTACTCTTACCCTGCCTATTCTTTCCCTGCCTACTCTTGCTCTGCCTACTCTTGCTCTGCCTACTCTTGCCCTGCCTATTCTTGCCCTGCCTATTCTTGCTCTGCCTACTCTTGCTCTGCCTACTCTTGCTCTGCCTACTCTTGCTCTGCCTACTCTTGCTCTGCCTACTCTTGCTCTGCCTACTCTTACCCTGCCTACTCTTGCCCTGCCTATTCTTGCCCTGCCTATTCTTGCCCTGCCTATTCTTGCCCTGCCTACTCTTACCCTGCCTATTCTTGCCCTGCCTATTCTTGCTCTGCCTACTCTTACCCTGCCTACTCTTACCCTGCCTACTCTTGCTCTGCCTATTCTTGCCCTGCCTATTCTTGCCCTGCCTATTCCTGCCCTGCCCTGCCTATTCTTGCCCTGCCCTGCCTATACTTGCCCTGCCTATACTTGCCCTGTCCACTCTCTCTAAATAGCCGAAGGGCCTGTGTTAGGAAGGTGGACTCTGTGACTGTGTGACACAGCCTGCATACATTTAAGCGCATACAATATGCATGCATGTACACTGTCTATTTGTCTGCTTCCCTCTCTCTCTGTCCTGTCACTCATTAGCATTCTGTGTTCCCAGTGTTGTCCTGAGATGACCCCCACCGCCGTTAAGGCAGGGAAGCTCCTCCAGACCAGACTAATGAGCTCATGAACTACGACAACGTGAGTAGACATCCAACACGCACACACATACAGTACACACACACACACAGTACACACACACAGTACACACACCGTACACACACCGTACACACACAGTACACACACACATATACAGTACACACACAAATACAGTACACACACACAGTACACACACATATACAGTACACACACACATATACAGTACACACCCACACCATAGGCACACACCCACACACACCATAGGCACACACACACACACACACCGTAGGCACACACACACACACACACACCGTAGGCACACACACACACCGTAGGCCCACACACACACACACCGTAGGCACACACACACACCGTAGGCACACACATTACACACACATACATAGTATATACACCATAGACACACACACACAGTACACACACCACACACACACCATAGACACAAACCACACACACGTGCACATACAGTACACACACACAGTACACACACACACACACAGTATACACACCATACACACACACACACCATAGTCATACACACACACGCACACACACACACCATAGTCATACACACACACGCACACACACACACACCATAGTCATACACACACACACACCATAGTCATACACACACACACACCATAGTCATACACACACACACACCATAGTCATACACACACACACGCACACACACACACACACACACACACACACACACACACACACACACACACACACACACACACACACACACACACACACACACACACACACACACACACACACAGCACACATGCACACACACCATAAACACACACACACACCATAGACACACAGTACACACACTAAGTACACACAGACAGTACACCTGATCTGTACCTCTCCACAACTTTTTCCCTGGCCTGTTTGGAGAGCTCCTTGGTCTTCATGGCGCCCCTTGCTTGGTGTTGTTACAGACTCTGGGGCCTTTCAGAACAGGTGTGTGTGTATATATACTGAGATCATGTGACTGATCATGTGACACTTAGATTGCACACAGGTGGACTGTATTTAACTAATTATGTGACTTCTGAAGGTAATTGGTTGCACCAGATCTTATTTAGGGGCTTCATAGCAAAGGGGGTGAATACATATGCACACACCAATTTTTCTTTTCACTTTACCAATTTTTACTGTTTTGTGTATGTGCATTTCATGAAATCCAACTAAAAATCAATTTAAATTACAGGTTGTAATGCAACAAAATAGGAAAAACACCAAGGGGAATGAATACTTTTGCAATGCACTGTACAGTACACGCTATAGACACACACATACAGTACACGTCATTTTTCCTTTTTCCCCAAACCTTAACTTTAATTGTAACCCTCACCTTAAACCCCAAGTCTAAAATAGCCCTTTTCCTTGTGGGGACCGGCAAAATGTCCCGTATTGTTTGAATGTTCCTTGTTTTATTATCCTTGTGAGGACTTCTGGTCCCCACAAGAATAGTAAAATCTAAAACACACACACATCCCAGAGGCACACACACACTACTCCTATGCTTTCCCCCATCTCTCCACAGCTTGTCTGTATGAGACCTTTTGAAGCGTTTGTTTTCAGTTTCTGTGGAGTGTGATTTTAATGCTTAGTTGTTTTCCCTGGATTATGCAGCCTGGTCTGACTCATATGGTTTTAATGGTACACACTGCACGTCTGCACCCTTTTCCAAATGTTAATTCCAAAACTATTCATAATGACAGACATAATGCTTAAATGCCAATTGTTTGGGTTCTTCGTCTCGTTCTTTTTTTTTGTGGTCTTTTGTAGCTTTGTTCTGTGACCACTTTATTGTGCTTATTGTAGATGTTGGAAGATACAGTAGGCGACGTGACAGGTCTGCAGTATGGTTCTGCCTATCTATCCTGCTATAACTTTGTTTGTTGTATTTAGGGTTGCAAATGGTAGGAAACTTTTTGGAGATTTTCCATGGTAAGTTAAGCCCTGGAATTTGGGGGAATTTTGCTTAAATTAATCAGAAAAGTTAGCTTATAACAGTGAAGCTTTTTTTGTGGGATACACAAGGCAATTCTAGGTCTTGTGGCATATTTTGGTTAAACTATCCCAAATTCAATGGAATTGCAACTCTCTGCATGCACAGTGCATTCTTCCATCACATGTGCAGTGAACTCTTCCATCACATTTACAGCTGATTTTCAAGATCTTGCACACTATTGAGATGCTATTGAGCCCACACTATTACACTATCTGAGCCAAGGACTACATGCTTTCTGGTAAGTTTTGATTACAATACTGGGTGGGGTGAATCTATTTTTATATGACATACATGATTGATAAATACACATTCAAAGTGTGTTTAAATCATTTCTATCTTAACCATTTCTGCTAGTTAGTTTTTGCTACCAGGTGTGTTCTAATATAAATATTGCTTGAACCTGTTAAGGCATGTTAATTCACCTGTTTCCATACATGTTTCATTTTAAAACATGCATCTTACAAAGGAGTTGTTTAATCTAACTGCTTAACTATTTATCTGTACATGGAATTGTATTTATGAATTTTTAAAACTACTAATAAAACAAATCTTTACAGGAAAATGCCACGGGCACTATCAGATGTGTGGAGATATTTCACTGCAGCTAATGTAGAAGGAAAAGCTATGTACATTTGCAAATACTGTGCCAAATCATATGTGAAGAATGCAGCAAAGATGCAGAATCATCTGGCCAAGTGCATAAAGTTCCCTCAGTGCTCACAAGCAACCTCTGACAAAAGTCCCTCTACTTCTATTCAAGGTGAATATTATGAATTCGACACCTTATCGACAGCAACAGCTCATGGTCCTCCTGGAATCAAAGTTTTTTTTTTGGAGGAACGTAGTCAGAGAAATGCTGATGAGTGTCTTGCTCGAGCTGTGTATGCAACTGGTTCACCTCTAATGTTCACCTCTGATGCTCACAGGCAATGTGTATTGGAAGAGTTTTCTGAATGTTCCAGCATACACCCCTCCAACCTGACATGCTTTATCTTGTCATTTGCTTGATGAAGAGTTCAACAGAGTTCAAGTGAAGGTAAAGCAAATCATAGAGAAAGCAGACTGTTGCAATCATCTCTGATGGGTGGTTGAATGTTCGTGAGCAAGGAATAATTAACTACATAATCTCCACCCCTCAACCAGTATTCTACAAGAGCACAGACACACCGGTCTCTACATTGCAGATGAGCTGAAGGCAGTCGTCAATGACCTTGGACCACAGAAGGTATTTGCACTGGTGACGGGGACCATGCTGCGAACATGAAGGCTGCTTGGTCTAAAGTGGAGGAGTCCTACCCTCACATTACACCCATTGGCAGTGCTGCTCATGCATTGAATCTGCTCCTCAAGGACATCATGGCACTGAAAACAATGGATACACTCTACAAGAGAGCGAGGAAATGGTTAGGTATGTGAGGGGTCATCAAGTTATAGCAGCAATCTACCTCACCAAGCAAAATGAGAAGAATAAGAGCACCACACTGAAGCTGCCCAGCGACACCCGTTAGGGTGGTGTTGTCATCATGTTGGACAATCTCCTGGAGGTGAAGGAGTCTCTCCAAGAAATAGCCATATCACAGTGTGCCGATATGGACAGCCCCATCAAGAAGTTCATCCTGGATGATTTATTTTGGGAGAGAGTGGTAAGCAGCCTGAGACTCCTGAAAACTATAGCAGTAGCCATTGCACAGATTGAGAGAGACAATGCCATCCTGTCTGATGTTCAGACTCTGCTTGCAGATGTAAGAGAAGAAATCCATACTCCCCTGCCCACTTCATTGTTGCTCCAAGCAGAGGAAACTGCAGTTCTGAAATGCATCAAAAAGCGTGAAGACTTCTGCCTGAAGCCCATACACGCCACAGCGTACATGTTGGACCCCAAGTATGCTGGCAAGAGCATCCTGTCTGGTGCAGAGATCAACAAGGCCTATGGTGTCATCACTACCGTGTCTCGCCACCTTGGCCTAGATAAGGCAGTCTGGTGAAGTACACTTCCAAGCAAGGGCTTTGGGATGGCAATGCAATATGGCAGTTGTGCCAACATGTCTCATCAGTCACCTGTTGGAAGGGACTTTGCGGATTTGAGTCTCTTTCCCCTGTTGACTCCCTCATCCTCCAAATCCCACCAACATCAGCTGCCTCAGAGCGCAACTGGTCCTTGTTTGGGAACACACACACCAAAGCACGCAACAGGCTGACCAATGCAAGGGTTGAAAAATTGGTGGCCGTCCGGGCCAATTTGAGGCTTTTTGAGCCTTCCAACGAGCCATCCTCAACAAGGTTGGAAAGTGACAGTGAAGATGAGGCCTCAGTCTGATGTTCAAGAGGTGGACATTGAGGAGGTCCAGGGAGAAGACATGGAAGCCTGAGAGGCAGGCAGTCTAGAAACTAAAGCTTTGGTTATCATTTTACAGATGTATGTTGAAAATGTTTTTGGGAGATGTGATGGATCATTGGGGATCATTCAATATCCCCATTTGTTGTTCAGTGAAATCATACCATGTGAAGAGTCAACTCATTTAAAGTTCAATTTGTAACTAAATTGATTTTTTTTCTATTGGAAGGATTTCATAATTTGCAATTGTCTACTTATGATAAGGTGAAAGGTTTATGTTTGTCTCCATATGATATGGTAAATATATCCAATACAAAAAACATCTACATTTTAAATGGTATTAATATTTATTTGCATATTTCCGTTAATTCCCATATATTCCCATTAATTCCCACAAAGTTTCCACCTCTGAATATTCCCACAAATGTGCAACCCTAGTTGTATCTCTGTCAGTGTCTGTCTGTCAGGCTGCCACCCCACTGGAGCACTGCTGTGTGGGGCTGTCTATCCTCATGGGACGTGATGTAACAAGACTTTGCGTGCTGTCTGATCGATTGTGTCTGTAGGTTGCCACCAAAGTGTTCACCCCTCTGGAGTATGGCTGTGGGGCCTCTCAGAGGAGGAGGCTGAGAGCAGACATCCATCCATCCAGGACTCCATCGAGGTATAGTAAACCTAATTCTAAACCACTAACATGGTTGCTGGTATTCTATCTTGGCCCATGTTTTGGGTTTTAAGAAGATTTGAGAAAATGATGGTTTGTTGGGGAAGCTTTCAGTTCTTACAGGATTGTGAATGCAGGTGTTCCTCTGTTTACTACTTTATACATGTATGCAAAGTCGTATGTGTTTCGCTCTGTGTGTGTGCAGTGTGCCAGCTGCTAACACCTGCACCCAGAGAGCCCCAGCTCGATGTAGAGTGATGCCTAGCTCCTGTGTGTGATTGACAGGTGAGCAGAGGGCCTGATTGAGGTGTGTATCAGGTGCTGACAGGCACTGTGTGATCTAAAGCACCGCAGCAGGAGAGGTGCACCATGGGTCCTGACAGCTGCCTGTGTGCATGGCCTGGCCTGCGACTTGTGTCGGCATGCACGCTGGCTCAATATAAAACACAGCATGAAACCAGGATTTCAAATGTACCTTTTTTTAAAGAAGCAAACCGTTTTGAAAGCATAGTATTGTAATACCACGTTCTAATGAACGATCTATGATGTAGGGCCTACCTCCTAACACAAGCAAGTATTGTAAAATCATTTTATGGACACAAACTCTGGTTTTACTTCGGTACTTCAATTTTTGACAGTAATTTTGTTGTAACGTATGTCCAGGTGTACCATGCCTTCTACAAGCTTCTGGAGTTTACTGTGGCTGAGAGATGCCAGCATAAAGGTCAGGACAGCTCTGAGTTGCGTTGCAAAATTCCTCTAACTTTCCCAAAATGTCCAGGGATTCCAAATGACCTGCTTATTCCCTCGTGTTTATAGGAATTTTCCACCAGGATTCCTGGAGATCTGGAAAATCTGTGAATTTTGGGAAAGTTATGTGAATGTTGATACCTTACCTTAGATCATCCATCTGGCACATACTGGGTAGTCTATAGTGTAGTTTAATAGCCTTATTTTTCCTCTGGACTGTAGCCTGGAGGTTTGGTGTAACGTTGTTTCTTTCCCTGCCTCAGGTGGTGTGTGAGCGGGATGGAGGCCAGACGATTCTGGGCCTGCACTTCACCAGTTCAAACGCTGGAGAGGTCACTCAGGGCTTCGCTATGGGCTTCCAGTAAGTCAACAACTCTGCTAGATGGACTTAGATAGGCACTCAGAATAGAGGATAGTGTTCTGTTGTGGCAAGTTTTTAAGAAACTGCTAAAGTGCTTTTTAAAACATATTGGGTCTAATGTAAATGACTTAAACTAACATATGTTGGATCTGTAGATTAATGATTAAGTTAATCATAAATCTACACAAAATGAATGGACATTAGATGTCATGTAAGTTGTAGACAGTAAACAAATGTGACTATATAGGTGACAAGGTGAGCCTTATCATTACAGCAGCAGAGTGATACTAATAAGAGAAACTTAAAGATGGGAGAATGTGTGTTGCTCTCCGGACAGCTATATGAATGAGATGTCTGTCTGTCTTTCCAGGTGTGGAGCCACCCTCACTCACCTGACAGAGACCGTAGTGATCCACCTGTGCCGAGGAGCTAACCAAAGTGAACGTCAGCAAGCGCTCAGGGCTGGACGCCACGGTTACCGGCTGCTGAAGTTAAGCACCCCCTTCTCTCAACACACTTGAGCATACGGGAAGGAACCTCTTCATAGAGACATGGAAAAAGTGACAGTGCTCTCCTAAATTCTACATAACTGTCCATGTAATCCTATAGCTGCTCTCTCGATCAGCCTAAAATGTCTCTCAGTTCTACTGCGTTTCAGGGACAGTATTCATAGTCTCAGACAGAGTAGGACTGCTGATCTAGGATTAGTTTTTCCTTCTAGGTACTATTGAATATGATTATATGGACAGGGGGGACCTGATTCAAGATCAGCACTCCTACTATGAGAGTCTTTATGAATACTAAGGCCCAGTTTCTCGTGCCTGATTGTGTCGTATCATTGCAGGGTCCTCCAGGTCATGGCTGTAATGCTATATGCAGCGAAAGCCAGATTTGTGTCAGGTTTGACTTGTGGCCTCATTAACCAGGCAATGGTTATCCAATTTAGCCCCATAATGTAAGTACTCTCCTCTACTCCCTCTCTGAAAGCCATAAGGAGTTCTAGATCCAGGTTAGTGAAACGTCCAGCCACAAGCATCGTCCTTTAAATAAACAGGCTCATAAATCAGGATTAGGGCCCATTCCATTTTGTTGAAACAGGACTGTATAAAAGAGAGAGAAAGCTGTGCAACTAATGTTTCTGAAATATATTCTGCAAATATTGTTGTTTCTCCGCCTGTGCTTCCTGTCCATTAGTCTTGAGTGATACATGCGTTGCCTGGGCGACACTGATTGATGTTCTCATGGCCGTCGCCGCTGTGACACCACCCCGTTTCCCATGGACACACACAAACAGTCGGCAGGCGGACTGTCAGTCAGAGAGGTGTTGCGCTGGGCCCAGTCGGGGCCTGGCCAGTGCTGCTGCCCCTCTCCCCTCCCCTCACCCCACTCAACTCCAATGCAAAAAGGAATACGGTGGGACTGCAATAACAGCCTCTGTCAGTCTGTATGTGGGGATACCTTGGCCAGCAGTCTCTGGCAACCCATCCCTCCCTCTATGGGAGTGATGGAGACTGAGGGAACTGCCTGGGCCGGGCCACAGTAGTGGAGGTACCTAACACTACCTAATGGTGGCGGTATTGCCCTTTTTTCTTCCTTGCCGGTCAAGAAATGATAGGTTAGTGAATTCTGTGTATGAAGAATAAGCCCTCATGCATTCAAGGTCCACATTTTAATCCTCTAATCCATATTTAAGATATCTGTAATTTAATAAATGTGGAGGCCGTGGAGACTCTTGTTGTGCCAACTGGTAACATTGTGTATTTACACAGTTCAGCTCAGAATCATCACCCTCCCCTCTGAGAAGGCCATTTTGTTTATTTCTCTTAAATGACATTATACTGTTTTTTTTAATAGTCACATACATTCTGTCGTACTATTCAAGTCTTCAAACAATGTCAAGTACGTCTTTTTACATGAGTCCACTCTTCACCCAATCACCCTTTCCTTAAAGCTTTAAGCACCAGCTGTCAGAGCAGCTCACAGATCACTGCACCTGTACATAGCCCATCTGTAATCAGCCCATCTATCTACCTACCTCATCCCCATACTGTATTTATTTATTTATCTTGCTCCTTTGCACCCCAGTATCTCTACTTGCACATTCATCTTCTGCACATCTACCATTAAAGTGTTTAATTGCTATATTGTAATTACTTCGCCAACATTTATTGCCTTAACTCCCTTATCTTACCTCATTTGCACTCACTGTATATAGACTTTTTGTTTTCTTTGTTCTACTGTATTATTGACTGTATGTTTTGTTTTCCATGTGTAACTCTGTTTTGTTGTATTGTATCGAATTACTATGCTTTATCTTGGCCAGGTCGCAGTTGCAAATGAGAGCTTGTTCTCAACTAGCCTACCTGGTTAAATAAACGTGAAATAAATAAATAACCACTGGAAGCATAGAACTATGCAGTGCTGGACAAGTCATGCAGTTGAATTGAGTGGAGCAGAGTAGGGAGTGGTGGAGGTGAGGGGTCTAAGAGGAAGGAACTGGGCTGGTTTATTTATGTTTGAAGTCTAATCTGCCTGGCCTGATTAATGATCCTGACGAGGGGAGTGACAGCACACAGCACGGGCGATGGAGGGAGAGATGGCGGAGAGAAGGGCGCAGCAGCCCTACCAGGTTTATATGGACCTGGGGTTGAGGGCGAGGGATGCAGCCAGGACATGGGGAGAGGTAGAGGAGGTTATGGAGAAGGTGTAGAAGGAGGGGGGGATTCCTGTGTGCTCTGTTCAGGGACGGGGTGCTGACTGAAGGACCCTGAACCCCCGCTCGGCAGCAACAGCTTGACTCTATCACCCACGGAACAGCACAAAGTTAGCCCACATGCTCTTAGCTGCAAGGCTGGGGACATGCAAAACACTGACTAACTGTTGTATTTGCCATGGATAGATAAATAAGTTAATGTCTCTGCTTAATGAGACACTCAGTCTAGAGACTAGGCTGCCTCTGAGCCCAAGGCTACATACAGATAATAATGTATTGTCTGTTTACGTTATTTTCTTATTTCTGACTACTGCTTTTTCTGTGCAAACGTACTATTTTTTTTAAAGTCAATCATATTTGTGGCTGAATTGTTTGGAATGTCTTTATTCGTTGTTGTTGATATACAGACATTGCCTTGGGTCTTGAATTGGACAACCGCGTCAGCCTTGCAGAACGTAATGCTAAGTTGCTCACTGGGGTCAGGGTTAAACTTTCAAGTCGCCAGCTAATGATGACTTGCACTAAAACCCACAACTGGGGAGGGCATGTCTGATGACACCTGGCGACCAACTTTAGTTACTGTAAATAGAGTAGCCTAATTTACAATGAAGCTCCGTACTGCATTATTTATGTGTAAAGGAAGGAATAAAATATGAGATTGCACTGATGACTCCCATTAAAATAATGATGTCCTCTGTGTGTGCATGGGTGCCTTTGTCTGTGCCTGCGTCCGCGTGTGTGAGTGCGTGTATTTTGTCTGGGAGTTGGTCTCGCTGGTTGTTAGGTCAGTTCCTTGTCGGAGGCTGTGCAGTGAGTAGCACGTAGGGGTGGTCACACTGACCTCTCCCCAGCTCTGCTGACAGGCTCCTCTGCTATGCAGCCCTGTCACTCAACCCTCTGCATCAACAATGGCACAAATTCCTCTGTTTGTTTGGTTAAGGACAGGGCTCTCACAAACCCAGAAACTCCTTAGGATCCCTAAACAGCTTCACCCCTGAACTGAGGCCTGTGTCAATCTGGAATCTGCCCTCAGACCACTAGCGATTAAAGTTAATTGAGTGGTTCAAGAATAGTGATATTGAACCCATTTTGCAACAGCAAAAGGATTTGTGTTTTTATTTCCGTCAAATGGAGCAAACAGATTAAATCTAGCTTGGAAACACACTTAGCATAACATGTCAAAATGTCAAGGTGCCGCTCAGGGGTGTTTTCTGTCTTAATCTCACCTATTGAAAGTTTACAGTCTTGACTGTGAGTCAACATTCACTGGGCCATTGTGACTTTAGTCACTGAGCCCTTACAGCCAGCACAGAGAGAGCAGACACACGCAAAGGGTACAGAGCCCCATGGCCAGGGAGGCAGATATATCTGCCTTGTGTAAACATTCACGCAAATTCTGGAAACAGAAAAGGCTAAACCAGACAAGGATTATCCCACATAAATTAATTGGGCCTGATTTATGTCCGAGCTGTAGTGCTGCCAGTGTCTCCCTCAGCTGTCTGACAGTCTAAAATGTCTGGAGGGCTCAGTGATGGAGAGTGGTACCAGGAAGACTTAGAGAAGAAGTAGAAGGAGCCTCTAATACTCATGGGTAGTCAAGCTGAGCAACTCAAACTGGTCTGTAGCATTCTGCACTGTGCGGTCTGGTCTCCCAAGTTTGAGACCATTTAGCTTTAAGACTCCTAGAAGGAATTGTGATGAGCTTAACAGTGACTGAAACGACAACTTGAACATGGGTGATGAACAATGACTTGTATGGTGATGAACTAGAATGGAGCGCTTGCAATGTAACGAATGTCTATTCAAATCAAATTGTATTTGTCACATACACATGGTTAGCAGATGTTAATGCGTGTAGCGAAATGCTTGTGCTTCTAGTTCCGACAATGCAGTAATAACCAACAGGTAATCTAACTAACAATTCCAAAACTACTGTCTTATACACAGTGTAAGGGGATAAAGAATATGTACATAAAGATATATGAATGAGTGATGGTACAGAGCAGCATAGGCAAGATACAGTAGATGGTATCGAGTACAGTATATACATATGAGATGAGTATGTAAACAAAGTGGCATAGTTAAAGTGGCTAGTGATACATGTATTACATAAGGATGCAGTAGATGATATAGAGTACAGTATATACGTATGCATATGAGATTAATAATGTAGGGTATGTAAACATTATATTAGGTAGCATTGTTTAAAGTGGCTAGTGATATATTTAACATCATTTCCCATCAATTCCCATTATTAAAGTGTCTGGAGTTGAGTCAGTGTGTTGGCAGCAGCCACTCAATGTTAGTGGTGGCTGTTTAACAGTCTGATGGCCTTGAGATAGAAGCTGTTTTTCAGTCTCGGTCCCAGCTTTGATGCACCTGTACTGACCTCGCCTTCTGGATGATAGCGGGGTGAACAGGCAGTGGCTCGGGTGGTTGTTGTCCTTGATGATCTTTATGGCCTTCTTGTAACATCGGGTGGTGTAGGTGTCCTGGAGGGCAGGTAGTTTGCCCCTGGTGATGCGTTGTGCAGACCTCACTACCCTCTGGAGAGCCTTACGGTTGTGGGCGGAGCAGTTGCCGTACCAGGCGGTGATACAGCCCGCCAGGATGCTCTCGATTGTGCATCTGTAGAAGTTTGTGAGTGCTTTTGGTGACAAGCCGAATTTCTTCAGCCTCCTGAGGTTGAAGAGGCGCTGCTGCGCCTTCTTCACGATGCTGTCTGTGTGAGTGGACCAATTCAGTTTGTCTGTGATGTGTATGCCGAGGAACTTAAAACTTACTACCCGCTCCACTACTGTTCCATCGATGTGGATAGGGGGGTGTTCCCTCTGCTGTTTCCTGAAGTCCACAATCATCTCCTTAGTTTTGTTGACGTTGAGTGTGAGGTTATTTTCCTGACACCACACTCCGAGGGCCCTCACCTCCTCCCTGTAGGCCATCTCGTCGTTGTTGGTAATCAAGCCTACCACTGTTATGTCGTCCGCAAACTTGATGATTGAGTTGGAGGCGTGCGTGGCCACGCAGTCGTGGGTGAACAGGGAGTACATGAGAGGGCTCAGAACGCACCCTTGTGGGGCCCCAGTGTTGAGGATCAGCGGGGTGGAGATGTTGTTGCCTACCCTCACCACCTGGGGGCGGCCTGTCAGGAAGTCCAGTACCCAGTTGCACAGGGCGGGCTTGGAGGGTACTATGGTGTTGAATGCCGAGCTGTAGTCGATGAACAGCATTCTCACATAGGTATTCCTCTTGTCCAGATGGGTTAGGGCAGTGTGCAGTGTGGTTGAGATTGCATCGTCTGTGGACCTATTTGGGCGGTAAGCAAATTGGAGTGGGTCTAGGGTGTCAGGTAGGGTGGAGGTGATATGGTCCTTGACTAGTCTCACAAAGCACGTCATGATGGCGGAAGTGAGTGCTACGGGGCGGTAGTCGTTTAGCTCAGTTACCTTAGCTTTCTTGGGAACAGGAACAATGATGGCCCTCTTGAAGCATGTGGGAACAGCAGACTGGTATAGGGATTGAATACGTCCGTAAACACACCGGCCAGCTGGTCTGCGCATACTCTGAGGGCGTAGCTGGGGATGCCGTCTGGGTCTGCAGCCTTGCGAGGGTTAACACGTTTAAATGTTTTACTCACCTCGGCTGCAGTGAAGGAGAGTCCGCATGTTTTCATTGCAGGCCGTGTCAGTGGCACTGTATTGTCCTCAAATCGGGCAAAAAAGTTATTTAGTCTGCCTGGGAGCAAGACATCCTGGTCCGTGACTGGGCTGGTTTTCTTCTTGTAGTCTGTGATTGACTGTCGACCCTGCCACATACCTCTTGTGTCTGAGCCGTTGAATTGAGATTATACTTTGTCTCTATACTGACGCTTAGCTTGTTTGATAGCCTTGCGGAGGGAATAGCTGCACTGTTTGTATTCGGTCATGTTACCAGTCACCTTGCCCTGATTAAAAGCAGTGGTTCGCGATTTCAGTTTCACGCAAATGCTGCCATCAATCCACGGTTTCTGGTTAGGGAATGTTTTAATAGGTGCTATGGGAACGACATCTTCAACGCACGTTCTAATGAACTCGCACACCGAATCAGCGTATTCGTCAATGTTGTTATCTGACGCAATACGAAACATATACCAGTCCACGTGATGGAAGCAAAGAGCTGTCAAAGGACACCAGAAACAAAATTGTAGACCTGCACCAGGTTGGGAAGACTGAATCTGCAATAGGTAAGCAGCATGGTTTGAAGAAATCAACTGTGGGAGCAATTATTAGAAAATGGAAGACATACAAGATCACTGATAATCTCCCTCGATCTGGGGCTCCACGCAAGATCTCACCCCGTGGGGTCAAAATGATCACAAGAACGGTGAGCAAAAATCCCAGAACCACACGGGGGACCTAGTGAATGACCTGCAGAGAGCTGGGACCAAAGTAACAAAGCCTACCATCAGTAACACACTACGCCGCCAGGGACTCAAATCCTGCAGTGCCAGACGTGTCCCCCTGCTTAAGCCAGTACATGTTCAGACCCGTCTGACGTTTGCTACAGAGCATTTGGATGATCCAGAAGAAGATTGGGAGAATGTCATATGGTCAGATGAAACCAAAATATAACTTTTTGGTAACAACTCAACTCGTCGTGTTTGGAGGACAAAGAATGCTGAGTTGCATCCAAAGAACACCATACTTACTGTGAAGCATGGGGGTGGAAACATCAAAGGGACCAGGACGACTGATCCGTGTAAAAGAAAGAATGAATGGGGCCATGTATCGTAAGATTTTGAGTGAAAACCTCCTTTCATCAGCAAGGGCATTGAAGATTAAACGTGGCTGGGTCTTTCAGCATGACAATGATCCCAAACACACCGCCTGGGCAACGAAGAAGTGGCTTCGTATGAAGCATTTCAAGGTCCTGGAGTGGCATAGCCAGTCTCCAGATCTCAACCCCATAGAAAATCTTTGGAGGGAGTTGAAAGTCCGTGTTGCCCAGCAACAGCCCCAAAACATCACTGCTCTAGAGGAGATCTGCATGGAGGAATGGGCCAAAATACTAGCAACAGTGTGTGAAAACCTTGTGAAGATTTACAGAAAACGTTTGACCTCTGTCATTGCCAACAAAGGTTATATAACAAAGTATTGAGAAACTTTTTTTATTGACCAAATACTTATTTTCCACCATAATTTGCAAATAAATTCATAACAAATCCTACAATGTGATCTTCTGGATTTTTTTTCTAATTTTGTCTGTCATAGTTTAAGTGTACCTATGATGAAAATGACAGGCCTCTCATCTTTTTAAGTGGGAGAACTTGCACAATTGGTGGCTGACTAAATACTTTTTTGCCCCACTGTATACACTGTACCAGTCAAAAGTTTGAACACACCTACTCATTCAAGGGTTCTTCTTTATTGTTGCTGTTTGTTACATTGTTGAATAATAGTGAAGACATCAAAACTATGAAATAACACATGGAATCATGTAGTAACTAAAAAAGTGTTAACAAATCCAAATATTTCATATTTGAGATTCTTCAAAGTAGCCACCCTTTGCCTTGATGACAGCTTGGCACACGCTTGACATTCTCAACCAGCTTCATGAGGCAGTCACCTTGAATGCATTTTATTTAACAGGTGTGTCTTAAGTTAATTTGTGGAATTTCTTTCCTTAATGCGTTTCAGCCAATCAGTTGTGTTGTGACAAGGTAAGTTTGGTATACAGAAGATGGCACTATTTGGTAAAATACTATTAAAATACTAAGTCCATATTATGGCAAGAACAGCGCAAATAAGCAAAGAGAAACGACAGTCCATCAATACATTAAGACATGGTCAGTCAATCCGGAAAATGTAAAGAACTTTGAAAGTTTCTTCAATTGCAGTTGCAAAACCAATCAAGCGCTGTGATGAAACAGGCTCTCATGAGGACCACCACAGGAAAGGAAGACCCAGAGTTCCCTTTGCTGCAGAGGATAAGTTCATTGGCGTTACCAGCTTCAGAAATTGCAGCCCAAATAAATGCTTCACAGAGTTCAAGTAACAGACATATCTCAACATCAATTGTTCAGAGGAGACTGCGTGAATCAGGCCTTCATGGTCGAATTGCTGCAAAGAAACTACTACCAAAGGACACCAATAAGAAGAAGAGACTTGCTTGGGCCAAGAAACATAAGCAATGGACATTAGACTGGTGGAAATCTGTCCTTTTGGCCTGATGAGTCCAAATTTGAGATTTTTGGTTTCAACCGGTGTGTCTTTGTGAGACGCAAGGTAGGTGAACGGATGATCTCTGCATATGTGGTTCCCACCGTGAAGCATGGAGGAGGAGGTGTGGGGGTGCTTTGCTGGTGACACTGGGATTTATTTAGAATTCAAGGCACACTTAACCAGCATGGTTACCACAGCATTCTGCAGCGATACGCCATCCCATCTGGGTTGTGCTTGTCATGTTTTTCAACATGACAATGACCCAAAATAACCCTTCAAAGTATGTAAGGGCTATTTGACCAAGGATAGTGATGGAGTGCTGCATCAGATGACCTGGCCTCCACAATCACCTGACCTCAACCCAATTGAGATGGTTTGGAATGAGTTGGACCGCAGAGTGAAGGAAAAGTAGCCAACAAGTGCTCAGCATATGTGGAAACTCCTTCAAGACTGTTGGAAAAGCATTCCAGGGGAAGCTATTTGAGAGAATGCCAAGAGTGTGCAAAGCTGTCATCAAGGCAAAAATATATTTTGATCTTTTTAATACTTTTTTGGTTACTACATGATTCCATTAGTTATTTCATAGTTTCGATGTCTTCACTATTATTCTACAATGTAGAAAATAGTATAAATAAATAAATAACCCTTGCATGAGTAGTTGTGTCCAAACTTTTGACTGGTACTGTATATATATCCTGATGGCGGTGATCTCTGTAGGTTCTTCAAGGCCAAGGTTATCAACGGCTGACAGTTTTTAATAAAGTTTGTGACCTAGTCAGCAGTTTCACCACTCCCTGACTTGAATCTCAAAGCTGTCTGTCTCAACCATTCACAACAACTGACCCGCTGTATTTCCACATTGAGTTACAGTAGGGGGGATTTGCACCCTTTTTGGCAACTGTTATAGTTCTCAATAGAAGGTTAATCCACAAGTCACCCCTCTTTCACCCAGAACCACAGACACCTGTTACAGCCAGATAAAGACATGACTTATAACTGACTCTGAGGTGGAGGGGAAACTGAGTTTGACAGAACACAGTGGGGTCCTGTCCTGATGGTAGTTCTGCTCTGCTCCTCAGTAGAGGTGAAGGGCTGTGAAATGGGCTTATCAACCTCAGATAAGGACAGATACACTCTGGAATGGAACTTTATTAATTACACATGGCTTCTAAAATACATTATCTCCTGAGGGGATGTCTGACAGAGAGAGATGTTTCTTTGTCTAAACTGGTTAACCCCACCGGCCAGCCACCACAATCCTTCATGGGCCACCAACGCCTCTGACCATTAGTAATAATAAGGGCATATGACATAGCATTTTTTGAGGTTTTGACTTCAATAAAATAGAGTAATTATAATCACCTACCTCAACTATTAAATCATCTAGTCAGGACTGGCCACACAGGAAGCTTCTTTATTACATAGCCTTGATGAAGTGTGTTAATGAGTTATCAGTGGATTTCCCATGACAAAGGGACATTGTCGATAGTATAGGTAGGCTGTGTGTGTGTGTGCTCCAAACCCACAGATCAGCAGGATTGGCCTTTTACTTCAGCGGGTCTGCTTCCTAACAAATAAACACCTGCACTGGTGTTTGGGGTTAAACAAGCAAAGAGCCTAGCACACAATGTTGTGAGAGACAGACACTTGCATGCAAATAATTATTTGATATGTTCTAGAGTATTCTATCCCCATATTCATTTTGTAGGTGTGCTCTGTTTACTCAAATATAGCAATGACTAATTAAAAAAGGTATAATTAATCATTTGAAATGCTATAACACTGTATGGTTATTTTTGTGTATATTCCAAAATATTCATTCATAGATACCTTAAAATCCCAAGTAAGCATCCGGTTTATTATAAGCTCGTTTTAAGCTCCCCACTCAGTGGGGGAAAAGGGAAAGCAGCAGCAGTGTAAACGTCCATATTATAATTTCCTTCCAAATCTATCTCTTCTGCCTGTGTTTGCCCTGGGGCCCCTGTGTTATCAGTCTGACACAGCCATAAATCAAGGACTTATCTCCTCCCGCCATGACACTATTCCCCACTTTACAGCCAAAACATTAGCTGGAGAGTTAGCTTGGAGGAGGGGAGGGGGTGATAGTTTGACTGGCAGAACCAACAGATTGCATTTTCTCTCCTCTGAATGTCCTGTCGCTCCTGTCCATAGACCGAAAGCGACAGAGCTTCAGAGATCGTTATGCAACGCTGACAGATTGCATGCTGGGATAACCCCGGGGTGCCTGTCGATGGCGGTCCTGATTTATGCCCTCTTTCCTGTTTAGCCAGCTCTGTCTGTCTGTGTGTGTGGCGAGACTGCCCGCCGGCATATTAAAACTGCACACACACAATGCCATGCACTGGTTGGTTTCTGTTCTGGTGTTCCCCGTAGTCTTTTATCTCTGGCATTTTGTTTGTCGCAATGATCTGATGAGATATGGCTGGCGTGTGTGTGTACGCATCTGTAACAGTCCCTATAAATAAAGCTGTTGTGAATACCTCGGTACTCCCAAAAATACTGTTTTTAGTAATGTTTTAGTAATGTTACCCTTTGACCCAGTGCCAGAGTATAGGCAGGGTGATCATTATGTGGAGGACTGTACTATTGGCACAGCATCCTGTTGTGTTGAGCTTTCTCTCCTTGAGCGTTGGCCCTGCCACTGCAACTGAATGGGATGGGAAAGTCAAGAGGACGTGGACTTGGATGCAAACTTGGAGGTAATCATCCTTTCCCTGCTGTGGCTGACTTACAGTAAGAGACCATGAGAACCAGCCAGGGCTGCACCATCCGCATCAGCAGAGGGAGTTTCACAAAGCCCTGATAACAACATTAACTTCAGACGTCGTGTGCTCCCCCTCTCAACGAGTTCAGGGGAGGATTGCTTAGGGGTGGTGGTGCTTATTGTGACAGTGTATCTGCTATGTTCTGTTATGCTCCCCCAGGGCAGGCTGAACAGGCCTGGGTCTTCATTAAAAGCGTGTTAGGTTGCCTCCCCCACGGCCCCGCCTCACCCGTCCCACCTCACCCTCCCTGGCCTGCGATCTCTCCGCTCACACCCTGAGCCCACAGCCCACCTCACCTCAGCACTGATGCCCAAAAAAAACAGCAGGACCTGGGAGAACCCATGAATCACCACCTCCCATACACACGTCATATTTTTCTCTCACACGCTAGATTTTCCTAGTCATCCTTAAACATTATTAGTCATTGGAATCACCAGGTCGTTGAATGCTAAACTTCAAACATTAGTCTCACAATATAAATTGTGGGAAGACTATGGACAGTCGCCCATTGGCCAAAATCTGTTAAAGACTGTCCCTGCCCTGCCCTAGTTCTCAAGATGGTTTGTTTGACTTGGATACATGATGAACAATAACCTCAAATGTACATTAGTTATTATTCCTCTGTGAGTGCATTGAAAGGTAGTGGCTTATAGTGGCAAGTGTTTAAGGAAGTAGACTGTAGACCAGTGGAGGCTAGTGGGCTCATTGTAATGACTGGAAAATAGTTATCGGAACGGTATCAAACATGGAAACAACTTTTCACTCCATTCCATCTATTCAATTCCAGCCTTTACAATGAGCCTGTCCTCCTATAGCTCCTCCCACCAGCCTCCACTGCTCTATATACATGTGGTCCAATATCTTAACACACCACAGCATTCTGCATTATCCTAATATCTCTACTCCTATTCTTTGGGTATTTCCATCACTGACAACATGATACACCTAACAAAAAGGTGACTTCTCAAGGTTTAGCTGGATATAAAGATGAACTAATTGAGGTTATCAGGCATTCCCTGGTAGTTGTAATGGACAGCTTATGCTGTGGTGGCTGTTGAAAAGCCTTGCCAGTTCCCACAGCCATGCAGACGTAGCCCTGGCTGTCTGCAGTTCTGTGAGAATCTGCTCCACTGTCAGTAAGGGATCAGGACTGTCATTAAAGGCTCTGAACCAGAGGAAAGACTGCATGGTGCAGCATGGCAGAGACAGAGATGGAGACACTGTGCGCTGCTGCTGGACCACTAAGGGGTTTTGCATTGAGCTGCATATTCCAAATCAAAATACTGTGCTATAGCTCAATTGTCTTGTGCTTGGGTCAGACAGTGTTATCTGAGGGGTTTTCTCCCTCTTCAGGACATTGCCCTCCCCTCTTTTGTGAGACGAGAATGAGGCAGTTAGACAAAAAAAAATGTTACGCTTTGTTTTTATATGTAGTTTGGACGGCACAATAAATGTTTATTTATTTATATTTAAACCCTTTTATATGCATGTCTCTGCTGTAGGTTTCCATTACTGTATGGTACGTCTCCATGAACTTAAGCTGCAGTCTAGTTTGTTCAGTGTTTTGCACTGGATGGTCGGTGTATCTCCTCTGTGATGAAAGAGAAGACTATGCTGAGTGAGTGTCAGGAAATGGTAGACTGATTCTATTTCTATCTACGGTTTGGCTGCACCATCAGGACCAACCAACAACAGGACCCGACCAGTCTGGCCAACCTAAAGCATTTCTAATTTGGTGATGAGCTGTAAGATGACCTGCTTGCCCCTGCGGCGAATCGAGGGAGGCAGAGCGAGAGAGTGAGTCCAGGGATTTCCTTACCCTTCTCTCTTGGTTGGATGCATAATAATGATCATAGTACTCCCCTCCTTGGAGGCCAGGACACTGGCACCCAGGTGCACTGGGCTGGCCTTGTCATCCCCACGGGGTAAACCGAGACACTGCCACCAATAATTGATGATGAGCAGGGCATGGCATGGCATTTGACCAGGCCAGTCAGCAGACATGTTCCTGTGGCCTCCACTGAAGGGTCATGATCCTGCCACCTCCATTAGCTGTAATTGGTTTAACTGGATACATCCCCCATTTACCCTCTCTCCTCCTCTTCTTGCTCCCTTCCATCAACCGTCTACATGTCCCTGCATATCATTAGCTATAGGTAGATGAAGTGGTTCTTATTCTTCCACTTCATTTTTTTTCTTCTTTTCAGTTGTAGTTGGTGTGAGATTATAATACATGATAGTGTGTGGAGAAGCCGTATTTTCAATCTGCATAAGGACAAAATATTTCATGCTGTGCTTGAATAGATCATGTGAGTTCTTCATGACAAATTATTCTGCGGTCCCTGACAGTATTTTTGACCGAACACCTGTGAGCTTGTATTCTTTATTGTTCGGAGTGCAGGGGAATGGCTCAATGTAACCATCACCCAGCCTTAATCCATGGCCCCTGAAGAGGTTTAAAACACTCTGGTTTCATCTAATCTTCTTGCTCAGATCCAGCCGAGCTTGAAACCTCCTCTTTTCCATGATTGGAATGGACAAATAAAGGTCTCTCCCAGCACACTCATGAAAGGACACTGTGTGCTCTATAGATTAGGGGCTTGTGTTTTTTTCTCTTTTTACAATTACACTGAAAAGGATGAAAAAAATAAAGAGTCTCCTGTTTGCTCAGTATTATACCTGGCCAAAGGTTTTGCAGGTTTTATCCGTCTCTTTTCAAACCTCAGCTTTTAGCAGCATTCACAAATTATTGTAAATACGTGCTCTCCAGAAACAGCATATTTACTCAATCTTTGAAGGGACTCTATGTCTAAAACATTTTTGGCGCAAGTCAAATCCAGGTCTCAGATTGAACATTTTCAGAGAATAATTTGATTGCACTATCTTCATTCATCAATAACCTCCTTACAATGTTGTTGGCTTTTTAGGAGGCTTCTTATTTTCAAATGCTTTGACTGAATCTGATAGATTGAATAAATGGTCAATTTTGATAGTTCTTATGCTATTCAAATACACATGCGGTATGAATTAGGTTAGGTTGTACCATTAATTAATTGAAAACACAGCACACATATCTGAAATCATATATCATGACGTATATTATATTCTGCTATTGTCTATTATAATCTAATGCAGTTTTGTATATTGTATTTGCGGAAGGCTAATATTTTGAAATTAGAATTATTTTATGTACAGTACTAGAGGAAAAAGTAACTCCGTGAGCACCGTAAAGTTGGTTGCCAACCCCCATAAAAGAAACCACAGAAGAAGTCGTCGCTCAGTGGGCTCGGTTCCAGCAAGTCATTCCATTAACTGCTATAAATTCATGCACTAGTAAGAATGACTCTCTTGAAAACAAGGGTTCTTCAATTACAAAGGCGGTTCGTTTTTCTTTCCCCTGATTTGCAAATGTACATTTGTGACGTGTGCTTCTATCACAATTTTCAAAATTGCAATTACATGCACACTTACAATCATGTATCGTTTTTGCTATTGTTAGAATATATCATCACTATTATCTGAACTCATTGGAGAGCTACTGCTTATAGCTAGCTAGCTTGTGCACTTAACTAGCCCGTGTTAGCTGGCCTAACGTCACCTAGCTAGTTGTTTTTGCATTTTACAATGTTAATTTCTATAACGTTGACAATACAGACCATTGTAGTGTCTTAGCCCGTGGGAAAACCTGACTGGGTTTACGAATGGATCTGTGTAGCTAAATGAAAGCTACCTAACTTTGTTTACAGCTCTAGCTATCTATCTAGATTCCTGCTTCCTGTTCAAAACATACTAGTAGCAGACTATCGTCAATGAAGACTGTCACATGGTTTGTGGTACACACAATAAGTGTAAGTAAAAATACTTGTGATACAAGAGTGCAAATGAGCACAGTGATTAAATTGAACTAAATTGAGAGCAAAAAAATGTGATTAATGTCTAGCTTGATTTCTTGGAGAGGGCACATGAGGGGGTTAGCCAGAGGAGTGCTGTAGGCTGGTGATGAATAGCTACCAATCCTCTTGTGACCCTATATCCTGAAGTGTTCAGGTAAAACACCTAAAGGAGGAAATTAGGTGATAATACAAACAGATAAAGAGGAAGGTACCTGTTGGCCTTAGTCAGGATTCTCCTAAATCAGAACAACGCAGTGACAAAGTGCTCCGTCAGTGCCTGCCTGCCTGCCTAAATGAGGCTTGGATGGCATTAAAATCCCTTATCTACCATGGCCCCGTTCAGCATTCACGCCATTGACAGGAACAATGCCTCCTCTTCCCCCCACTGACTCTGTGAGTGACAGTGGGTGTGGGTGCACTTGTCTGACTTCATCTTCTATCTAGGCTAGCTGGGCTGTGGTGTTATGCTATTCCAGCCCAGATACCCCCACTACCAGCCGCTCAGTCACACTAAAGGGTGTGTGTCCCTGCCACTTCCTATGCTGTTTATTTAACTGGAATTTTATAATGGACCTGGGTCTCTATTCAGCATGTTGGTTTCCTCTGGAGAATTTTAAGTTAGTGGCGGGGATGGTGGGAGGGTCTTGGAAAAAAGGCTCACTAATGCTTAAAGAGTCAGTGAAATGGAAATGCCCATGGAGAGAATAGGGGGAAACACAAGATAAGACTGTTATGATAAAGAACATAATGACTAATAGCTGAGGTATGATCTCACTGAAGGAGGGATTTCTTACTTGCCATGGAACCGTCCATAGTGTGTTTAGCCAAGTATGTCAAAGCTGTAGTAAAATGTATTGTTGTTGCTTAAAATGTGCTGTACAAGCAGCCTATCCAGAATGCATGTGTGTGAATGATCTGCAAAATGCTTGTCATTGTCATAATTTATATCAAATCTCATATTTGTTGATGATTGTAATCAGATCATGGGACTCTGGCCCTGTCTTCTCTGCGTAATGGGTTTTTGTGAGACAGGGTATAGTTTCCATAACAACCTCCCTGTGATCTGTGTGTCACGCTCATATTTATGAATGGCAGAATATGACAGGAGGCTACCCAGGTGGGTAGCTGCATCTCAGCTCGCTACCAACTCCAAAGAGCCAGGGAAGGAATGTGCTCTGAAGCTCCATATCACAACGACACGGCTCCCAATCCCCCTTTTCATAAGCATGGAGCTCTGCGAAGCAGGGGGCCGCAGATAGTGGCTACGTTTGATCTGAAGGTCGCCAGCCCCTTGCCGGTGTTGAGAGAGACCTGGCTGGAGGAGCTGGCTCTTATTTAATAACATGAAGGGGAAGCGGACTCTCTCTCTCATAATTAGGCCTAATTACCCCACAGGTGTTGACAGAGGGGCAGAGAAGACACAAACTGCCTTTATCCACAGACTTAGAGTCAGATTACTATAGCTGTCTTATCTGTTACAGGGCCAGTAGGAGCCTCAAGCTTCTCCTGGCCTCGGTGCCTGGCTCCACTGGGGCAGGCAGGCAGCTCTGGTCCGGAGGAGCTCCGGTATATTATTCAGTCAATCTGATTTATTATTCCCTTCCACCCCGTCCCACAGATTTAATTAACCGTTTTTTTATATAAGAGCTCTGTAATTGTGGGATCCAGCAGCAGGTAGGCTATCAGAAACAGTCCTGACCAACCCACCGGTTTAATGGTTATCTGTTGTTTTGATCATTTTTGAAATGTAGGGGTATTTCGTTTTACTTCACAATAGCATGTAGCGTCGCTGTCTGATTTTTTTTTTTGCCAACTTAAATGTATTTATTGAAGCAGTAATTGCGCTCAATGTACTCTGCACATTTCATGACTTTAGGACTAAACACATCAGCTTGGTGAGACAGTCACACACAGGTACAGCCCTTACTTAGTAGGGGAGTAGCGCTTTGTCTGCTTGGTTGCCTCTCCAGGTTAGCGTGAAACAATTGAAGAGCCTCTGAATGGATTTGAGTGACACCTTGTCACAGGACTGTTTATTTGTCTACTGTTGCTGCCTCCCACAGACTCCCACATGGTTGTATTGTTTTTTTGGGGGTGACTTGCTAACAACCCTCCACCCCAGCAGCTCCATTGATGGGGCAGTCACAGGCAGTGGCTCTGGAAATTCTGACATCACTAAACAGATGATGTGGACTGAGGAAGTAGTGGCTGGGTAGGGATGCAGGCTGGGCAGGTGCCCTACTCAGTGATTAAGTGACATTACTCTACTCCCAACTGCACCAGTTTCCTTGTCAATCGCTCAATCACACCCCCATGCACGGCCAGTGTGCTTGATTGACATGCAGGCAGTTGGTCACAGGAGGAATGTTCTAAGGCCCAGGCAGTCAGTTTTTGCACAACGAAAGCACAGTGCAGTTCCAGACTGGTGGAGCCTCAGCCCAGCTCAGAGACAGCTGCAGGCCTGCAGGAGTACAATAAGGGTACCTTAATCCACCTGTTATCAGGGTGAGCCTCCCTGTCACATACAGAAACAGCTCAGCTCTGAGCTCTAGCTATGGAATGTAACCTGGGCTTCCCACCTATTCACATTGACAACAACCTCCGGTCCGGCTTACCTAATGGATCTTCACAAACTACTGCTGCCATTTTTCCTTCCCCAATGTAGCACAGTGCTTCATTTTATTAGGCTGTTTATGGTAGAGCCATTGATTGGCCTAATAATATGCATATGATGTAGGATAACACAGGTTTCTTGTAGCCTAAGTCCTGATGATGCAATGACCGATTCCAGCTTCAGGGACCCTGTTTCTCTGCATGAGCGGAGCCTAGCTGTGGGATATGGGTGGTGGCTCCCATCTCTGCTTGAGTGGACTCAGTATAATAGTTAGTGTGATAGTGGTGACTGCCTGGCTGAAACTGTGGTAATGGGATAGTGGTCTGGGCCTGGGGAAGACTGTGGTCTTTGTGAGGGGTTAAAGTGAAACCGTGACTGTGGTGCCCTCTTCTTAATTAGGGAGGCTGTCCAGAGGTCCGTCTCTCCGCTTCACAGATTAACATGGACAATTTAACCACTAACCTTCTGAAATGAGCTTCTTCAAAAAACCTGTTTCAGCGTGTGCCGATGTGGAGGGCAAGGGTTAGCCTATAAGAATAGGGGCAGGAGGCGGGGTAGGGATGGTGATTTTAAATGAAGATTACTTAAGGAGTAATATAGAGGTCTATTAGTTTAAACAAAATAGGCCAATTCTCATGTTTCCTATTTGTTCTTGGCTCTGGTTTGTTTTATGAAGCCATCGCAGAGAATTAGTCATTCTAGTCGTCAACATATCGGTGTGATTTAACATTGACACATCATTTCCTCTGCATTTTTGTGGTTGGGTGGATTTCCCAAGCAGCCCTACCTACAATGAACATAAAAGCCTATGTGCTTCTGCTGCCTTTGGAGATGTGCCTGTTGATCAAAACTTGACTGAAAAGGCTGAATCTCTCTGTGTTTACAGTAATTAAGCTGTCATATGGTGTGATTTATGACGTATTTAGAAAGAGCAGCTCTTATCGTGTATGCTAGGCCTAGAAGGACTGGAGGAAGAGAGACCTCTTCACCTAATGCCTGCAGGCCTTTTTGTAGTTACATTATAGTGAATAGATAGACTTTCTGTCTATTAGGCCTAGATGTTCTCAAATGATTACCATAAAAGAACACAGTTGAAGTGGGAAGTTTACATACACTTAGGTTGGAGTCATTCAAACTTGTTTTTCAACCACTCCAACAATTTCTTGTTAACAAACTATAGATTTGGCAAGTTTATTAGGACATCTGCTTTGTGCATGACACAAGTCATTTTTCCAACAATTGTTTATAGACAGATTATTTCACTGTGTCACAATTCCCGTGGGTCAGAAGTTTACATTCACTAAGCTGACTGCGAGCAAGGAGGAATACAAACCTGACTCAGTTACACCAGCTCTGTCAGGAGGAATGGGCCAAAATTCACTAAACTTATTGTGGGAAGCGTGTGGAAGGCTACTTGAAACGTTTGACCCAAGTTAAACAATTTAAAGGCAATACACTCAATTAGTATTTGGTAGCATGTAAACTTCTGACCCACTGGGAATGTGATGAAATAAATAATTCTCTCTACTATTATTCTGACATTTCACATTCTTAAAATAAAGTGGTGATCCTAACTGACCTAAGACATTTTTACTAGGATTAAATATCAGGAATTGTGAAAAACTGAGTTTAAATGTATTTGAATAAGGTGTATGTAAACTTCTGACTTAAACTGTATATAGAAGATAGAAGCTCTATTTGGTAAAAGACCAAGTCCATATTCTGGCAAGAACAAATAAGCAAAGAGAAATTACATTTCATCATTACTTTAAGACATGAAGGTCAGTCAATCTGGTAAATTTCAAGAACTTTGAAAGTTTCTTCAAGTGCAGTCGCAAAAACCATCAAGCGCTATGATGAAACTGTCTCTCATGAGGACCGCCACAGGAAAGGAAGAACCAGAGTTACCTCCGAAGCAGAGGATAAGTTCATTAGTTACCAGTCTCAGAAATTGCAGCCCAAATAAATGCTTCAGAGTTCAAGTAACAGACACATCTCAACATCAACTGTTCAGAGGAGACTGCGTGAATTAGGCCTTCATGGTCGAATTGCTGCAAAGAAACCACTACTTAAGGACACCAATAAGAAGAGACTTGCTTGGGCCAAGAAACACAAGTAATGGACATAAGACCGGTGGAAATCTCTCCTTTGGTCTGATCAGTCCAGATGATCACCACATGGGTGGTTCCCACCGTGATGCATGGAGGAGGAGGTGTTATGGTGCTTTGCTGGTGACACTGATTTATTTATAATTCAAGGCACACTTAACCGGCATGGCTACCACAGCATTCTGCAGCGATACACCATCTGGTTTGTGCTTAGTGGGACTATAATTTGTTTTTCAACAGGACAATGACCCAACACACCTCCAGGCTGTGTAAGGGCATTTTGACCAAGAAGGAGGGTGATGGAGTGCGATGAGTTGGACCACAGAGTGAAGGAAAAGTAGGCAACAAGTGCCCAGCATATGTGGTAATTCCTTCTAGACTGTTGGAAAAGCCTTTTTCATGAAGCTGCTTGAGAAATTCCAAGAGTGTGCAAAGCTGTGAACCTGCATATGCAGGGCGAAAATAAACATCCAGCCAGGACGGGTTGTGTCAGCTCTACTCTCCAGACCTCCAGTGCGCCTCCACAGTCCAGTACGTCCTGTGCCTGCTTCCCGCACTTGCCCTGAGGTGCGTCTCACCAGCCCAGTACCACCAGTGCCGGCACCATGCACCAGGCCTCCAGTGCACCTCGGCAGTCCAGAGCATCCGGCGACAATACCCAGTCCCGAGCTTCCGGCGACAGTTTACAGACAGGAACCTTCAACGATGGGCCACAGTCCAGAACCTCCGACAACGGGCCACAATCCGGAACCTCTGATGACGACGGGCCACAGTCCGGAACCTCCAGCGACGATCCCGAGCCCGGGATCTCCAGCAATGGTCCCCATAAGGTGAATGCACCAATTTGTAAGTCGCTCTGGATAAGAGCGTCTGCTAAATGACTTAAATGTAAATGTAAATGTAAATGTCTCCAGCGATGGTCCCCAGCCCGGGGTCGCCGGCGATGATCCGCAGTCCAGAGCCTCAGGTGATGAGCCACGGGTCATTGCTACAAAGGCGGAGTGATCAGTATAAAGAAGGGGGGCGGCGTCCAGAAATAGAGCCGCCACCGAAGTTCGATGCCCACCCAGACCCTCCCATATAGGTTTAGGTTTGCGGCCGGGAGTCCGCACCTTTGGGAGGGTGGGGGGTTACAGTCACGCCTTGACCTTAGTTATCTTTGTTTTCTTCATTATTTTGGTTTGGTCAGAGTGTGACGAGGATGGTTTGTTTAGTTTTTGTATTGTCTAGGGGTTTTTGTAAGTCTAGGTGTTTATATGTCTATGGTAGAATGTGCCTTGGTCTCCTCTATATGACGAACGTGACAGAACAACCCACCATAACAGGACCAAGCAGCGTGAAAAGGAGGAGCAGCATTTAATGTGGAAATGGACATGGGAGGAGACGCCTGTGTACGCTTACCACGCTGCGCCTTGGTGTCTCCTCTATACAACGAATGTGACACTCTCCTATTCTATTATTTTTCATATCACCTTTCTTTCGGTGTCCAGAAGCCAAAGACAAAATCCTAGTAATTTTAGCAACCCATCCTATTTGTTTGATCTCTGTCACATATGGAACCACTATCAGGTGTTTTCCCGCGTATTGCATTTTGGCAAATGTTTGAAAAATATGTGTTATTGGCTGCTTCATTACATGAGTTGCATGTTCTGTTATGCATTACCATAACCTAACCTAATGTGATTTTTGTCATTCTGAGCACCGTGGGTGGACACCCTAATGGGTTATGTACCCAATGCATATGGGCTCGGTAAATTTCTCAAATGGCCGGTAAATTCCCGTTCACCCTGGAGCAAAGCATAGTTCTGACATATTGAGCATCAAAGTTTTCAGATTCCAGATCTCAGAAATGTTTTGTAGTGAGGTCTTATTTTCATAACACATTAAGGGATACTTCGGGATTATGGCCCTGTATCCACTTACCCAGAGTCAGAATTTGTGGAAATAATCTATGTCGATTATGAAGCATGTTAGAGGTAGTTTCCCGAGTGTTACATTCCCCAGTTTATGTGTTGTAGTTTGTGTATTTGCATGTGTTTATTTCAGGAAATGGCTTCCTGAAATCCCTCAAGCAGCTGATTGGTTGACTCCATGGCTAATTGGAGAGCTGACCCCGCCCCCTCGTCACGACGCAGCTGTCTCCAATTACCCATTCCTTCAGAAGCTATATAAAAGCCAGTGTTCTGTTCAGGAGGAAGAGATTTTCTGGGAGGTCATTGCAGAGATTTTGCTAGAGAGCTTTTGATAGAGGTTGATTTTGCTAGAGGTTGATTTTGCTGGGAGTTCATTGCTGAGAGTTGGTATGTTTTGTGAGTTTGTTACTCAGATAGAGCTTATTTGATGTCCTTTGTTTCTTAGTTTGTTTGTGAAATTGTTTAATATTCTGTTTCATTTGTTCCCAGGGGGAAAGGGGAAGGCACCTTGGGAGTGTTTAGGCAAGAGGCCCGCGGACATACAAATACCCGTAGTATATTCATTGTCTAGGCACACTAGGTAAGACCTGGGCGGACCACCCCCTGTATTTTGGCTAGGGCACCAGGTGGTGCTAAATTAGGTTAGTATTGGTTAGGCAGGTAGGATAGGAGAGGGGGGGCTTTGAGATTTACTTTCTTTGCTTTGGTTCTGTCCAGCCCCTTTTCCCCATATTACCGTGTGAAGGAATAAAGTCCTTGTAAACCGTACCACATTCTGCCTGTTGTCATTCTTACTTGCATCTACAGTCCATACCTTTTTTTCACTTTACGGAGAGTTTAATTGTAGCAGGGTGTTGCGTTCCCTCTTCATAGAGGCATGCGTAACACCGAGCCACTGCTAACAAGGGTTAGCAACATCCTTCAAACCGCACTCAGAAATAACAAATGGTATCCACGAGTTTATCTGACTCTGGGGAAGTATCATGAGGTATCCCTTTAAAGGTACCTAATGTTCAGAGTATAAAAAAAACATTTGTAAATCGCTATCTGACACTTCCGAATACATAAATGATACATTTACATTTAAGTCATTTAGCAGACGCTCTTATCCAGAGCGACTTACAAATTGGTGCATTCACCTTATGGCATCCAGTGGAACAGTCACTTTACAATAGTGCATCTAAATCTTAAAGGGGGGGGGGTGAGAAGGACTACTTATCCTATCCTAGGTATTCCTTAAAGAGGTGGGGTTTCAGGTGTCTCCGGAAGACTCATGAGAGACAATACAGCCACATTACCATAACTATGTTTATACAAGTGTCTCAGTTGTGAGGCTTGCATCTAATTGTTTAAAATGAAGGAGTAAAGATTAAACTATTTGTGAAATGATGTAATGTGATTTTAAACTGTTTAATGAAGTAAACTCCAATTCCGTTTGGAGTTTAACTAAGTCATTGGCCCGCCCCATGAGCACAGACATTGATCTGGCATCATGGGACAGCCCTTTCTGCTGTTATGAATATAACCCCCACAGGGAGAAATTCCCTTCAGACCAGCTTACCTCGATAACCGCGAGAGGGCTAAGGTTTCAGACCAGTACCTCATCACAGAGGGAGTTACGGTTTGAGTAGATTTCTGAATCTTTTAACCTTTTATGGCTGTGATCCGTTACCGGGATCAACATCCTGGGAAATTTCAGAGTGACTAACTAAAAATACAACGTCGTAACATTAAACATTCTTGAAAATGCAAGTGTCTTACATCCTTCAAAAGATTAGCATCTTGGTAATCAAACTACGTTTTCTGATTTAAAATAGCTGTTATAGAGAACAAACGCCATGCTTTTATTTGAGAAGAGTGATCAACAACAACAAACATTTTCCGCCATGACAGTTTTGACACATTCACATCTGAAGGTAAAATTATGACTTACATTCTGATATCTTGCTCTTATTTCTCCTCGTGAGGGTCCCAGTGATCAAATGAAGTGCCGTTTTCTTTGATAAAATCGATTTTTTTAGCCTAAAACGAAACATTTTGTAAACCGCTTGTGTCGTGAATTCCATCTCTATCAACTTTTGACGAAGCATTCGACGTAATTACACACAGTAAACAATCGTTTATCTAGTCATGGTTGGTTTCATTGCAATCCTCTGGATGTTTGCAACACAGCCAATCTTGATAGTTTTTTTTTGCGGGGAGTATTGACCGAAGTGAACTGATTTGAAGACAATGAGCAATGACCTCATTGCGCACCAATAATATTAGCGAAGTTTCGTTGATTGACTGTATTTCTGCCCAATGACCACTGATCTTCTTGAAATCTAGCTGGGTAGATAGCTAATGAGCTGAGGTAAATGCCAGTATGTGATGGTTATGGGTTGGACCACCATCCCTTGTTTGTAAACGCACGCACAACGAACTTCATTCGCCATTGACCATCAGACTAGTTGCAGTCACGCTCGTTACGCACAGCAATGTTTTGGAAATTAGTATTTTGGAAGCAGTATTTTGGAAAGTGTTTTTTCAACGATTTTTTTGAAGACATCATGGCGAATAAATCAGGAAAAGCGAAGTCCGAGTCTAAGTATACAGATTTACAGAGAAGAGATTGATTGAGAAAGTGAGACAGATTTGTAGTTTGAAGAATCTTTGAGTGAACACAGTTATGATTCAAACATTGAGGAGATGTTTCTGCAAGGACAGGACGTAATTCTGGACTGGTAAGTGCTAATGCGTTGTTTGAAATATAAAAAAAAATTGCAAAAATATATTTTTATTTTATTTAATTTTTTGCAATTTGCAATGAAATGTGTGATGGAATGTGTAAATTACACATTGGCTATACATAGTGTGTGTTTGATTGTTTGGGTGTGTGTGTGTGTTTGTTTGTTTGGGTGTGTGTGTATATGTATGTGTAGAGAGATATATATATATATATATATATATATATATATATATATATATATATATATTCATTTTTTTATTCAAATGGAATGGGGTAGAACAGCAAACACACACATTGCCACTGTGCCTGCTACTCCTCTCCATTTCCATATGAAATAGCCATTGGGTGCTGTTGGGGGGAGGGCAGGCCCACAACAATGGCTGGAGTTGAATGGAATAGCACTTGACCTTAGTGACGGTTCCCTCTGCTCTATACAATACATATCTGTTTATTTTATGTGATGATAAAAGGCTCATACAATACAAATGTTTTTTAAATGTTTTCTTTCACAGTGATAGCGACTCCGACTGGGAGCCCCCGGTGCCAAGGTGCCCATCCCCCACGTCCTCCAATATTCAGACCAAAAAGGCCACCAGGACCTCAGCTCGACATGACATTGAAATACAGCCCCATGCAACTTTTTCAACTGTTTTTCACCCTGGCAGTTGTTGATTCCCTGGTGTGTAATACTAACAAGTATGGGGCTAGGAAGCAAGCAGGAAATAAAGAGGCATGGAAGCCCATTTCCATGTCAGACCTTTTCTGTTAGCTTTCATTGGTAATTTACATGGGGCTGGGGAAGTTAAAAACCCTAAAGGATTACAGGAAAACTTCCCCACACTATCAACTGCCTTTCCCCCCCACTGTCATGTGCTCTACAGGGTTTATAAATATCTCACCGGCGCTTCACATCAGTGACCCAGAAGTTGATGAGGAGAATGACAGGAGGAGAGGCACCGCAAGGTTTGACAGGCTCTGAAAAGTCAAACCTCTCTACCCCAGCATGGTTGAGGCCTGCAAGATCCATTTTCAGCCCGCCCAGAACTTGTCCATAGATGAGAGGATGGTCGCCTCAAAGACCAGAATTGGCCTAAAACAATACATGCGTAACAAACCAACTAAGTGGGGTTCCAAGCTGTTTGTTTTGGCTGATTCTGTGTGTGCATACACATGCAATTTTTTTGTCCATGAGGGGAAGAACACTTGTGCGACTGGTAAAGGACTCAGCTATGACTCTGTAATGGAGTTATTGAATTTTCAACTGCTGGGGAAGGGCTACAAACTCTTTGTGGACAACTTCTACACAAGCCCTACCCTGTCTGCAGACCTGAGGAAGCTGGAGGTGTGGGCTTGTGGCACCATTCGGACCAACAGAGTGGGCTTTCCGAAGACCAAGATAAATGACACGCCTAAGCGGGCTGAGCGGGGTACCATAGGATGGATCCGTGAAGAGCCTGCTTTTTGTGAAGTGGATAGACACCAGAGAGGTGGTGGTGTGCTCCACTTTTCAAAAGTCCTTCAGTGGCAATCACGTCGTCAGGCGTGTGAAGGATGCTACTGGGGCATGGACCACCAAAAATGTCCCCATTCCTGCAGCCATCAAGGACTACAACAAGAGCATGGGAGGTGTAGACCTATCAGACGCACTGATAGGGTACTACAATGTTCTCCATACAACAAAGAAATGGTACAAGACATTGTTTTATCATTTCATTGACATTGCTGTGGTGAATTCCTTCATCCTGCAGAAGGAAATGGCGAGGAGCTGTGGACAGACCCCCATCTTACAGCTAGCCTTCAGGGAGCTGCTCATCCGGGAGCTTGCTGGCTATAGCAAAAAGTCCACATTCTGCCCCCTCTACCTCTTCCCGCTCTGCCTCTGCCCCATCTACCTCTGCCCCCTCTACTCCTGCCTCCAGTGGTGTTCATATGCCACAGTTCATTACTGCAGGCATGACTGTGCCTCAGGGCCAAAAGGGCACAGCATGGAGGCGTCGTTGTGTTCTGTGTTGCATGATGTCCCCCATCGCCTGCACCACTTGTTCAGTTTGCCTCTTCTTTACAGCAGAAAGAGACTGCTATGGGACATAGCACAGGCAGCAAAATATTGTGTAGAGGACTTCCAAATTGTCTACCCCTGTTTTTTATTTCTTTTTCATTTCTAATATTTTTTTTAACATTTTTATTTTAAAAAATGGTGTGTTAGAATTTATTTTTGATATGTTCTTTATAGTTATTTGCACTGTTGTATATAGTTATAGATCATTTCACCAATTCAGCCACTTGGGTACATTTGGGCAACTTGTGTGGGACACCTGGGTGACTTCATGCTAAATGTCTCACCCATTCCTGAAGTCTGAAACTTTGCAGACCTACAGTCGTTATTCATCAAAATTATCTCCAGCATCCTATCTGACTGTGTGGCTATTCTAGTACATGTGAAAGATGATACTACAACAATAAAAAACAGAAAATGTAAGAGAGGGAGGGGAGGAGATAAGAGAGGGATGGGGTAAGAGAGGGAGGGAAGGAGGCAAGAGAGAGAGGGGAGTGGGTGAGTGGGAGGGAGGGGTAAGAGAGGGAGGGAAGTGGGTGGGAGGGAGGGGAGGAGGTGAGAGAGGGAGGAGGGAGAGGGAGGGGAGGAGGTAATATATATATATATATATTAAGAGAGGGAGGGAGGGGAGGGAGGGGGGGAGGGGGTGAGAGAGGGAGGGGAGGAGATGAGAGAGGGAGATGATGTCCTGGATATTTGCTGTTTGTTCATGAGTTACAGTGCAACACATAACAATTTAGGTTCGTGGAAGTGCTGTATTATGTCAGTTTCCTCTCCTCATGACCTGTCTGATAGAAACTTGTGAGTAAGCATGGTTTAGAGTGCATCAGCCAATAACAGACAAATTATTACACATTTCCCTCTTGCTTTCATTTGTGTTTGTTAGGGTATGAGACGGTAGTGGAAAGCCATAGCCCAGTCAGTGTGCAGTGAAGCAGGGCTGGGAGGCGACAGGCAGCTTTTCAGGCACCTTCATTGCCTCCAGATTCATGTTACTCACCCTGCTCTAATGAAGCCTCACATGAAAGCGACAGGCTAGTAACTCGATCCAGCCAAACATGCCACCACTATAGAGACAGGCTGGACGAGGCAACGGGACGCCTTCAAGCCCAGCACCCTCAATAATGCCATTGTGACTACATGCAGGTACACACACACACCCACAGACTGTCCCGTTCTCCTGTCCCACCCCTGGCTGCCCCACAGTTATCCATGCCTTTCCCAGGGGATCCTAATCATAGATTTAGACCCATGCCTCCACACACACAGCCACAAAGCATGGTGTAGATCCGAGCCAGAGGGGGATTGAAAGGAAGGAGCAGCACCATCAATTTAGGAGGCAGGTAGGTTTAATGTTTACCCCTCGCTGCCAGCGGATTGCTGCCATTGAAAAAGCATGAATTAATAGAGTGGGTGTTTAATTTATGGACATAAGGGTGTGTGTGTGTGTGTGTGTGTGTGTGTGTGTGTGTGTGTGTGTGTGTGTGTGTGTGTGTGTGTGTGTGTGTGTGTGTGTGTGTGTGTGTGTGTGTGTGTGTGTGTGTGTGTGTGTGTGCCACACAAGAACACTCCACCTGAGGCACAGCGAGAGAGGCTGCTCCTTAAAGCCCTCTTTGTCTGGCTATTAGCTCAGGGGTAAACATGGCACAGATGTGGCACCCCGATAAAATACAGATTGCTTCCTTAAACAGATGTTTGTTCTGATTGGCTGGTTAGATGGGATGTGTAATCTGATTGGTCCTTTAAAACAGGATATTTAATCTGATTGGTCTGTTAAACAGGATGTTTATTCTCAGCCTTAATGAGGATGTATCTCTCTCTCTCTCTGGATCAGTCAGAGAGACTGAGTAGTGTAGCCATAGGGAAGTCAGACAGAGAGAGACTGTGAGTAGCTGTAGCTAATAGGGTCTCTCTCTCTCTCACTCACCCTTTCCCTCATGCTATCTAATGTTCTCTCTCACTCTCCCTCACACTCTCTTCCTTTTCTCTCCCTCCCTCTTTCTCTCTCTCTCTGTCTCTCTCCCTCTCTCTCTAATGAGCTTTCATTAGACTGTGTGTATTTTATCAGAGTCAATGCCAGTGTGTCTAGGTCAGGAAAACGACACTTGCGTCAGGAGGTCAGGTCTTATTAGGATTTATTATAGACTATAGTACAGCTCTGTCTGCCTGATGGATCAGAGCCTAGTAGTGGTTGAAAGTAGTAAGACGTAAGCCCATAAAGTGTAAAGCTGTTATGTCCTCCCATTGTGTTTTACTACATCTGTCTGCCTGATGGATCAGAGCCTAGTAGTGGTTGAAAGTAGTAAGATGTAAGCCCATAAAGTGTAAAGCTGTTATGTCCTCCCATTGTGTTTTACTACATATGTCTGCCTGATGGATCAGAGCCTAGTAGTGGTTGAAAGTAGTAAGACGTAAGCCCATAAAGTGTAAAGCTGTTATTTCCTCCCATTGTGTTTTACTACATACGTTTTCTTGTAGTTTCCTGTTGTGCACTGAAACGAGGGATTCAAGTTTGAACTTGATTAATGAAAATAAAAGACACAAAAAAATGACTGGCACCCGGCCTAAAGTTTGCCTTGCCTCTGTTCTTCACTGAACGATGGCCAGCTGTAGCTTATTTTTTTATTTTTTTATTTATCTTTTATTTAACTAGGCAAGTCAGTTAAGAACAAGTTATTATTTACAATGATGGACTATCCCGGCCAAACCCAGACAATGCTTCACCAATTGTGCGCCGCCCAAAGGGTCTCACAATCACGGCCGGATGTGATACAGCCTGGAATCAAACCAGGGACTGTAGTGACGCCTCTTGCACTCAGATGCATTTCCTTAGATCACTGCGCCACTAGGGAGCCTATGATTGGGCATTGTGTGTGTGACTGGGGTCTAGGGTGGAGTAGGCATTTATTGCCTAGGTGGGATAGTTAGTTATTTAGTTTGAATGTAATAACCGTTAAAACATTTAGAAATCAGCTTTTCAGTGTTTGACTGTCCCTCTTCCTACAGGTAAAGATAATTGACCTGCCCAGTCAGCTCCCCCATGCCACAAGCCAAGCTGGGAAGGGTATTTGTGTATCAAGCTATGGCAGGTAACTGGTAGCGAATACACTGTCCTATTCTCCCAGTAGCAAGTCATCGTGTGCATCCCAAAAGACACACTATCCCCCATATAGTGCTTTACTTTTGACCAGAGCCCTATTGACCCTGGTCAAAAGTAGTGCACTATAAAGGGAATAGGGTGCCATTTGGGACACAATCTAGCTTCCAGCAACCTGTATCTACAACAAGCTAACAGTGCTATCCTCACCTCACCGCATGGCACTGTAATGTTCAGTCTGTTCACTTATGGCCATAAAATAAAAAAGTTGTAGTATTTTCCCTTCCCTTCCTCTCTTTCTTCCCCCTAAATGTTTATATTTTTACTGGTTATAAACAGATTGTTCGAGAGCCCTCGACAAGACGCATACATAAAAGATATGTCAACAAATCATTGAGAAGACTCCTCTTGGCGCAATGATTTATAGCTATACGTTGTCCCGGGCCATTTTTCCAGCGCCTTTTTCGATTCAGGACGTGGAGTCCCAACACTGTAATTACAATGTGTCGAAGGGCTGGGGTTCAACAGAGATATATCTGCCACCCAACCAGCCCTCGCTCTACCTGCCAGCCAGCTGTGCATCACATCTAAAGATCCCTCGCCCTCCTCTGTTTTGTAAATACTGTCAAAAGTTTTATTCCCCCCCTATTAAAGAGACCTGTAATTATTTTCACAGTTAATTCATATTTTTTGCTTTGCGGTATTTATGATTTTCTGCTTATGCAAGGCGTTTAATGAATTGCTGCTGGTTGTTGACGACAGTTGGTGGTTTGGGTCTGCATGGGGAGTTTAGTGTCAACATGAATCTATGTTTGTGTGTGTGTGTACGTGTGCATGCGTGTATGTTGACCCTGGGCGGTATGGGGTGGATCACCAGACATCAATGCTAATTGTCCCTCTGTTGCCTAATACTGTTTGTTTTCTTTAGTTTTGTAGAGTTGGGTCCTTTTACTCTATCCTTTCATCTTATGTTGGAAGCCAATCCCGTTTCAGGGTTGACTGCCAGAAAACAAAACTATTCATTCTGACACAAGCACAAGACCCAGGTGCTATTAAATAATTCCAGTTTGATCATCTCATGACCAGGCAAGGAATCGTCTTGGAACTGTCACAGAGCTAGTCGGGAACTTGCTGCAATGTGTAGATAGTGGAGATAGACGTAAAAGCTTACCCACCAAAGGGAGATGCAGAGGTGGGTTTTAAACAATGTAGGTGTGTGTTAGTATGTGTGCATGCGAGAGAAACTGTATGTGTGTTTGTCTTCGTGGGTGAAGGGGATGATGTGTTAACCAAGTGTTGTGGACGACAGTAGGCTCAGCCACCTCACACATTCTGTCAATCAATCTCAAGACTGTCGCCTCGTTATACACATGATCCTTGCTGGTGCAGCCCGCTGTTTCCTCAACCTTTCACACACTCCGGAGGGGAAGACACTGAGTCTTCTCTCCTCTTTGTCCCTCTCTCTCCATCTCCTCTCTCCTCTCCTCCCTATATCTTGTAACTGAGAGTGAGAGCAGGGATCCTCCATCATACTGACTGAGAACTGAGAACAGATTTATTGCCGGCCTTTAAACGCTCACGGCTGGAAGTTTGGAAAAGGTTAAATGTCATATTAAGTAGCACTTTCTTTTGGTTTAGGCTTCCCCTATTTTAGGTTTTCTCTCTGCGTTTCTTCCCCCTCTCCCCTCCCCAGCCTTCTCTAATGGAAGCATTCAGATCAAGGTCTGGAAGGTAAACAAGCTCAATCTGCAATCTGATTTGCTATGAGGCCGTCAAGTGGTAGAGATGCAGAAGGAGAAAGTGTCTCCATATGTTGTCCGGAGCAGAGAGGAGGGGAGATGTGAGATGTGGGCTCGGGAGGGATGCCGGTAGACGGTGATGTATGATGTGCAAGGCTTTTAACATGAACAGAGGCTGCGGGCCAGAAGGAAATGTTCCTATACAGATATCCATCACTCTCAGCTCATCGCCCCAGAGCCATGATGTCATGGCGCTCTGCAGAGGTACTGGATGGATAGACGGGAATCGGGATGGGATTGATTCCGTATGTGCTGATGCGGTGTGGTGCCCACCTTTCCTTATCCCTGATCAGTCACTTCACTGTGCCTCTCCCTCTCTCTCCTTCTCCCTCTCTCTCCTTCTCTCTTTCTTGCTTTCTCCCGCTCTCCCTCTCTCTCTCTCTCAATTCAATTTAATTCAAAGGGCTTTATTGGCATGGGAAACATATGTTAACATTGCCAAAGCAAATTAAATAGATAATAAACAAAAGTGAAATAAACAATCAGAAATAAACAGTTAACATTACACTCACAAAAGTTGCAAAGGAATAAAGACATTTCAAATGTCATATTATGGCTATATACAGTAATAATGTAGATGATGTAGATAATGTTGTAATGATGTATAAAATGTTGTAATGATGTAGAAATAGGTAAAGTACAAAAGGGAAAATAAATACTAATAAACATGAGTTGTTTTTACAATGGTGTTTGCTCTTCACTAGTTGCCATTTTCTCGTGGCAACAGGTCAGAAATCTTGCTGCTGTGATGGCACGCTGTGGTATTTCACCCAATAGATATGGGAGTTTATCAAAATTGGATTTGTTTTCAAATTCTTTGTGGGCCTGTAATCTGAGGGAATAATGTGTCTCTATTATGGTCTCTCTCTCCCTCTCGCTCTCTCGCTTTCCCCCTCCCTCCCTCCCTCCCTCCCTCCCTCCCTCCCTCCCCCTCCCTCCCTCCCTCCCTCCCTCCCACCACTGGGTTGGGACATACTGTAGTATGGGCCATATGAGTCCTGGGACTGATTTTATGGTGTGCTTATACACATGCCATACAGTAGATCGGTAGAACATGAGTGACCTGCATTTGTTATTAGAAGAACACATTCAAAATCCCAATAACTCTTCTTCTGGTCAAGTCTGACCCTCTACTCAGTGAGGCAAAGCTTAAGAGTGCTGAAAGAGGCCAGGCTAGGTCTGTACAGAAGACTAAGAGGTAACAATGGCCGCATCACAAATTGCACCCAATGTATAGTGCACTGACCTGGTCAAAAGCAGTGCACTATGGCACTATATAGGGAATAGGGTGCCATTTGGGACACAACCTAGGAGATGGGGTTGAATGGGGAATAACAGTCCCACTTTTCTTCTCACTCTCTCTGGCTACACCGTTCAGTGTTCATCTATCTTGCCAGCTGTGCTTTATATTGATGAATCTTTTCTTCAAGCATCAGTCCTACTTCAGCAGAGAGCCCTCTTTTAGAGGGGCAACAGAGGATATAATGAATTAGGTGTCTACCCAGGGTTCCCCGACCTTCGCCCTGTGACATCATCAATCAAGGAGCTCCTACACTTAACATGAAGTGCAAGGGCTGAGGGGCAGCAGGAGGTAATGCTTAGCAACCGACACAGCCCAGCCAGCAGGCAGGAAAAACGCTGATTTTCACTTGTTATTATTTGTTTTCATAAATCTCATAATATCGTTCATTAGTGATGTGTTTATAAGGAATACACGGATCTGTCTATAATTTGTTTAAGGCTTGAAAAGGGAAATATACCGTTAAGTGAGAAGAGGACTTGGGGAGGAGGGTCAAAGTGTCTTTGGCTCTCTGCGCCCCTTACACATATGAAAAAGTGTCTCTCCTTCTTCAGCCTGGCCTCTATGCAGGGAACACTATCGCTCGGGGCCTGATGGTATGCTCTGCCTCTAGATGGGTTCAAAGAAGAGTACAAACAATACAAGAAGCAGCATAGATGCTATTTGAAGATTCTGTTATGGTTATGGAGATGCCCTCCCTCTAAACTTGTTGGGTTGCGATACCTGCCAGCATTCTATTTTTCTTTCCACTTAACTACATAATGATAGGTTGTTGTATCCCTGATTTGCATACATCAGGTGGAGGTGCATAAAGGGGTAGAGCTTGCAGACTGAGGGAGCTGTGCCTTTACTTACCGAGAAAGATGAATGGTGGGCCTGTGGGAAGGAGAGGAGGGGAGGATAGAAGGAGAGCAGGGCCGAGGAGCTCTCCTCCTCCCCTGTAAATATTCTAATATGGAGCCCTCTGCTTTTATCAGCTCACCTTTATGTTTTCATCCACTCAACTGATTTAGGAGTACACCATATTCCTCCATATAACACTTCTCCTCTTCCCTGTCTCAGGTAATACCGGGGATCCTTCTCAGGCAGCCAGTAAAGGCATAGTAAAAAGGATCATGGGGGTGGACTCTTATCTGGGTGTGCACTAGTATACTGTACTATATATACTGACTATACAATACATTCAGAACTTGACAGACTGATCAGGTGAATCCAGCTGAAAGCTATGATACCTTGTTGATGTCACTTGATAAATCCATTTCAATCAGTGTAGATGAGACAATTGAGACATGGATTGTGTATATGTGCCATTCAGAGAGTGAATATTTAAGTGCCTTTGAACAGGGTAGTAAGTGCCAGGCACCCCGGTTTGAGTGTATCAAGAACTGCAACACGGCTGGGCTTTTCACGCTGAACAGTTTCCCGTGTGTATTGAGAATGGTCCAGCACCCAAAGGACATCCAGCCAACTTGAAACAACTGTGGGAAGCAATAGAGGTAACATGGGCCAGTATCCCTGTGGAACGCTTTCAACACCTTGTAGAGTCCATGTCCTGACAAATTTAAGGTGTTCTGAGGGCAAAGGGGGCTGCAACTAAATATTAGGAAGGTGTTCCTAATGTTTTGTACACTCAGTGTATAGATGTCTGTCAACAATAGGTGTAGACTAACAATGTCTGTCATAATGTCTGTCAACAACAGGTGTAGACTAACAGTGAAATGCTTACTTACTGGCCTTTCTCAACAATGCAGAGAGACAGAAAATGAAATAATAACATGAGAAATAAATACACTATTAGTAACGATAACTTGACTATAAACACGAGGTACCAGTACCAAGTCGATGTGCAGGGGTACAAGGTAATTGAGGTAGACATGTCATTTCTCTTCATAAAGTATTCATTCCCCTTGACTTATTCCACATGTTGTGTTACAGCCTGAATTCAAAATCGATTAAATAAATACAAAATCTTACCTAACACAATACCCCATAATGACAAAGTGTCAGTCTTGGTAAGTAACTCCAGTGTATATTTGGCCTTGTGTTTTAGGTTATTGTCCTGCTGAAAGATGAATATGTCTCCCAGTGTCTGTTGGAAAGCAGACAGAACCAGGTTTTCCTCTAGGATTTTGACTGTGCTTTATTCCGTTTCTTTATATCCTAAAATCATTTCAGATGACAAGCGTACCCGTAGCATGATACAGACACCAAGATGCTTGAAAATATTAAGAGTGGTAGTGGTGTGTTGTGTTGGATTTTCCCTAAACATAACGCTTTGTATTCAGGACATAAAGTTAATTTCTTTGACACATTGTTTGCTGTTTTACTTTAGTCCCTTGTTGCAAACAGGATGCATGTTTTAGAATATTTGTATTCTGTACAGGTTTCCTTCTTTTCACTCTGTCATTTAGGTTAGTAATTGTGGAATAACTACAATGTTGTTGATCCATCTTCAGTTTCTCCTATCACAGCCATTGGCCTCATGGTGAAATCCCCCAGCAGTTTCCTTCCTCTCCGGCAACTTAGGAAGGAGTTTGGAAGGATGCCTGTATCTTTGTGGTGACTGGGTATAATTAATAACTTCACCATGCTCTAATGGAAATTCAATGTCTGCTTTTTCATTTTTTGACCCATCTATCAACCAGTGCCTTTCTTTGCAGGGAATTGGAAAACCTCTCTGGTCTTTGTGGTTTAATCTCTTTTTGAAATCCACTGCTCGACTGAGGGACCTTACAGATAAATAATTGTATTTGTGGAGTACAGAGATGAGGTAGTCATTAAATCTTTTCCTCCTGAACTTATTTAGGATTGCCATAACAAAGAGGTCGAATACTTATTGATTTAAGACATTTCAGCTTTTCATTTTTAATTAATTTTCATAGAAAAATGATACACTGAAAAAAATATACCTTTCTGGGTTATGGTTTATATAAGAAATCAGTCAATTGAAAGATACCTTTAAAATAAAAGTAGGGGCTTGGATCAGAAAACCAGTCAGTATCTGGTGTGACCACCATTTTTTTTTTAACTAGGCAAGTCAGTTAAGAACAAATTCTTATTTTCAATGACGGCCTAGGAACAGTGGGTTAACTGCCTGTTCAGGGGCAGAACAACAGATTTGTACCTTGTCAGCTCAGGGGTTTGAACTTGTAACCTTCCGGTTACTAGTCCAACGCTCTAACCACTAGGCTACCCTGCCTCATGCAGCACGACACATCTCCTTCGCATAGAGTTGATCAGGCTGTTGATTGTGGCCTGTGGAATCTTGTTCCACTCCTCTTCAATGGCTGTATGAAGATGTTGGCGGGAACTACAACATGCTGTCGTGAACGTCGATCCAGAGCATCCCAAACATGCTCAATGGGTGACATGTCTGGTATGCAGGCCATGAACTGGGACATTTTCAACATCAAGGAATTGTATACAGATCCTTGCGACATGGGGCAGTGCCTTATCATGCTGAAACATGAGGTGATGGCGGTGGATTAATGGTACGACAATGGGCCTCAGGATCTTGCCCCCATGGGGCACTCTGTTCACAACATTGACATCAACAAACCGCTCGCCCATACGACGCCATCACTCTGTCTGCCATCTGCCCGGTACAGTTTAAACCAGGATTAATCTGTGAAGAGCACACTTCTCCAGTGTGCCAATGGCCATCGAAGGTGAGCATATGCCCACTGAAGTCAGTTAAGACACCGAACTGCAGTCAGGTCAAGACCCTGGTGAGGGTCTATATGCAGCAGCAGGTCTGATCCTACAGGGAGGGATACAGATGAGGAGTAAAGTGACGAGCACTGTAATAGTCTGTCTGCCAGGCCAGTGGGAGAGTAATGGTCCCACAGTGTCAGTGTGCTCTCATACAGATAACCCCTGCACTTTCTGCACAGCCCTGTGGCTTCTGTAGTAACATATCTCTCCCTCTCACTTCCTATTCCCTTTCTCTCCCCCCTCCTTCTCATCTTACTCTTTCTCATATGCGATTTGTCTATTGCTCCTTTTCTTTCTTTCTTTCTTTCTTTCTTTCTTTCTTTCTTTCTTTCTTTCTTTCTTTCTTTCTCTCTCTCTCTCTCTCTCTCTCTCTCTCTCTCTCTCTCTCTCTCTCTCTCTCTCTCTCTCTCTCTCTCTCTCTCTCTCTCTCTCTCTCTCTCTCTCTCTCTCTGTCTCTCTCTCTCTGTCTCTCCTTTCTCCCCCTCCCTCTCTCACTCTCACTCTGTCTCTCCCTTTCTCTCCCCCTCTCTCTCCCTTCCTGTCTCTCTCTTGCCTTTCTCCTCAAGCCCCCCCCCCTCCTGCTACCTGGCGCTGTGGGACGTATCACAGAGGTCCGTGCTGAGCAATGCAGCTGTCCACCATGAGCCCGTCATGTGTCTGGACTTTGACCCCGCCAGGCAGAGTGCTGTCTCTGGCTCCTCAGAGGAGGGCCTCTCCTCCTGGACGCTTGACGGACAGCACAGACTCCAGGTCAGTGAGGGTGAGCACTCTCCACAGGTTCTCCGCAAATGCTCTTCTCTCTCCCAGGCCTGGGTTCAAATAATATTTAAAATCTTTCAAAGACTTTGAGCGTTTTCTCTACCCTGCCTGGAGTTCCAGGTGGGCGGGTTATGCCCTTTTGAGACTTTTCTTTTGGTTACATCACAGCAGGTAAGCTCAATCAATCACATATACAGTATTTAAAATGTGTTTAAATAGTATTTGAACCCAGGTAGGTCTGCTCTCCCCAGGCCCTCCCTGGCTCTCTTCTCTCAGTGGGAAAACATACTATCCAGAGGATGCGTCTCTGCAGGGCTCTGGGTCATAAATCAGCATTGCAGGGCCAGTCCCTGTGCTTGGGTGCCACTGCCACGCACATACAAGCACGCATACGCACCTTTCTCACATTCATACTCTCTCATACACTCTTTCTCACACACACAAACACACAGACACACGTGTCCTCAGTCCTCAGACCAGAACCGTCCTAATGCTGTAGTCTAGCTGCTTTAGTGACGCTGAAAAAATGAACATCTCATCACTCTTCTGCCATATATTATCTTACGTAACAACCGAGTGAATCTGAGCCGCAACGTCTCATTTGACGCTATGTTTTCTGTTGATTTCATGAGCGAAAGAAACTGCCCAATATTTGACGTCTACTCCATGAATCAGTGTAGAGAGGAACCTGGGACTTGATATACTACACTCCTGTACTGTGGAGGGCTGTTATTCTTTCCAGGCCTTTTTTTACAAATGAATGCTTGAATTAGAAATATTTGCAAACACTACGTTTTTTTGCTGCAAACGCGTCTACAATAACACTAGAAAGGGTTTGATTCAATATACTGAAAATATGAGCTCTGGTTATTCGGTTTATTTTGTAGAAGTGCAAAATATTGATTGAATATGTCATTCTGGAGAATATTTTAAAAAGCGAGGGGGGGGGTAAGGATCCAACCAGGGTTTTTAAATTATCCTGAAGTGCAGTGCAGTGTGACACCCAGACAGCCATCTCCACTTATTCCCACAAAAGTATTTTTGTGTGGACAGCAGTATAGCGAGGCCAAGGTCTGGGGTATCTGCCTTCCGGGTGACTGCTCTGCTTGTTGCTCTGTCTTGCCTGATGAACGACCCGCGAGAGGTAATAAAAATATCAAAAACTTGGAGGATGTTAACCAAACAGAAAACACATATGCAATAAAGTTCACAGTGGGAGGCTACAATAAAGGAACAGTTCTTCACAGTGGGAGGCTACAATAAAGGAGCAGTCGTTCACAGTGGGAGGCTACAATAAAGGAACAGTCCTTCACAGTGGGAAGCTACAATAAAGGAACAGTCCTTCACAGTGGGAAGCTACAATAAAGGAGCAGTCCTTCACAGTGGGAAGCTACAATAAAGGAGCAGTCGTTCACAGTGGGAGGCTACAATAAAGGAGCAGTCGTTCACAGTGGGAGGCCACAATAAAGGAGCAGTCCTTCACAGTGGGAAGCTACAATAAAGGAACAGTCCTTCACAGTGGGAGGCTACAATAAAGGAACAGTCGTTCACAGTGGGAGGCTACAATAAAGGAACAGTCCTTCACAGTGGGAGGCTACAATAAAGGAGCAGTCGTTCACAGTGGGAAGCTACAATAAAGGAACAGTCGTTCACAGTAGGAGGCTACAATAAAGGAGCAGTCGTTCACAGTGGGAGGCTACAATAAAGGAACAGTCGTTCACAGTGGGAGGCTACAATAAAGGAACAGTCCTTCACAGTGGGAGGCTACAATAAAGGAACAGTCGTTTACAGTGGGAGGCTACAATAACGGAACAGTCGTTCACAGTGGGAAGCTACAATAAAGGAGCAGTCCTTCACAGTGGGAGGCTACAATAAAGGAACAGTCCTTCACAGTGGGAGGCTACAATAAAGGAACAGTCCTTCACAGTGGGAGGCTACAATAAAGGAACAGTCATTCACAGTGGGAGGCTACAATAAAGGAGCAGTCCTTCACAGTGGGAGGCTACAATAAAGGAACATTCATTCACAGTGGGAGGCTACAATAAAGGAACAGTCCTTCACAGTGGGAGGCTACAATAAAGGAACAGTCCTTCACAGTGGGAGGCTACAATAAAGGAACAGTCGTTCACAGTGGGAGGCTACAATAAAGGAGCAGTCCTTCACAGCGGGAAGCTACAATAAAGCAACAGTCCTTCACAGTGGGAGGCTACAATAAAGGAATAGTCCTTCACAGTGGGAAGCTACAATAAAGCAACAGTCCTTCACAGTGGGAGGCTACAATAAAGGAACAGTCCTTCACAGTGGGAGGCTACAATAAAGGAACAGTCCTTCACAGTGGGAGGCTACAATAAAGGAGCAGTCGTTCACAGTGGGAGGCTACAATAAAGGAGCAGTCGTTCACAGTGGGAAGCTACAATAAAGGAGCAGTCGTTCACAGTGGGAGGCTACAATAAAGGAATAGTCCTTCATAGTGGGAGGCTACAATAAAGGAATAGTCCTTCATAGTGGGAGGCTACAATAAAGGAATAGTCCTTCATAGTGGGAGGCTACAATAAAGGAATAGTCCTTCATAGTGGGAGGCTACAATAAAGGAATAGTCCTTCATAGTGGGAGGCTACAATAAAGGAACAGTACTTCACAGTGGGAGGCTACAATAAAGGAACAGTCGTTCACAGTGGGAGGCTACAATAAAGGAACAGTCCTTCACAGTGGGAAGCTACATAAAGCAACAGTCCTTCACAGTGGGAGGCTACAATAAAGGAACAGTCCTTCACAGTGGGAGGCTACAATAAAGGAACAGTCATTCACAGTGGGAGGCTACAATAAAGGAACAGTCGTTCACAGTGGGAGGCTACAATAAAGGAACAGTCCTTCACAGTGGGAAGCTACAATAAAGCAACAGTCCTTCACAGTGGGAGGCTACAATAAAGGAACAGTCCTTCACAGTGGGAGGCTACAATAAAGGAACAGTCCTTCACAGTGGGAAGCTACAATAAAGGAGCAGTCCTTCACAGTGGGAAGCTACAATAAAGGAGCAGTCGTTCACAGTGGGAGGCTACAATAAAGGAGCAGTCGTTCACAGTGGGAGGCCACAATAAAGGAGCAGTCCTTCACAGTGGGAAGCTACAATAAAGGAACAGTCCTTCACAGTGGGAGGCTACAATAAAGGAACAGTCGTTCACAGTGGGAGGCTACAATAAAGGAACAGTCCTTCACAGTGGGAGGCTACATTAAAGGAGCAGTCGTTCACAGTGGGAAGCTACAATAAAGGAACAGTCGTTCACAGTAGGAGGCTACAATAAAGGAGCAGTCGTTCACAGTGGGAGGCTACAATAAAGGAACAGTCGTTCACAGTGGGAAGCTACAATAAAGGAGCAGTCCTTCACAGTGGGAGGCTACAATAAAGGAACAGTCCTTCACAGTGGGAGGCTACAATAAAGGAACAGTCCTTCACAGTGGGAGGCTACAATAAAGGAACAGTCATTCACAGTGGGAGGCTACAATAAAGGAGCAGTCCTTCACAGTGGGAGGCTACAATAAAGGAACATTCATTCACAGTGGGAGGCTACAATAAAGGAACAGTCCTTCACAGTGGTAGGCTACAATAAAGGAACAGTCCTTCACAGTGGGAGGCTACAATAAAGGAACAGTCGTTCACAGTGGGAGGCTACAATAAAGGAGCAGTCCTTCACAGTGGGAGGCTACAATAAAGGAACAGTCCTTCACAGTGGGAGGCTACAATAAAGGAGCAGTCGTTCACAGTGGGAGGCTACAATAAAGGAGCAGTCGTTCACAGTGGGAAGCTACAATAAAGGAGCAGTCGTTCACAGTGGGAGGCTACAATAAAGGAATAGTCCTTCATAGTGGGAGGCTACAATAAAGGAATAGTCCTTCATAGTGGGAGGCTACAATAAAGGAATAGTCCTTCATAGTGGGAGGCTACAATAAAGGAATAGTCCTTCATAGTGGGAGGCTACAATAAAGGAATAGTCCTTCATAGTGGAAGGCTACAATAAAGGAACAGTACTTCACAGTGGGAGGCTACAATAAAGGAACAGTCGTTCACAGTGGGAGGCTACAATAAAGGAACAGTCCTTCACAGTGGGAAGCTACATAAAGCAACAGTCCTTCACAGTGGGAGGCTACAATAAAGGAACAGTCCTTCACAGTGGGAGGCTACAATAAAGGAGCAGTCATTCACAGTGGGAGGCTACAATAAAGGAGCAGTCGTTCACAGTGGGAGGCTACAATAAAGGAACAGTCCTTCACAGTGGGAAGCTACAATAAAGCAACAGTCCTTCACAGTGGGAGGCTACAATAAAGGAACAGTCCTTCACAGTGGGAGGCTACAATAAAGGAACAGTCCTTCACAGTGGGAAGCTACAATAAAGGAGCAGTCCTTCACAGTGGGAAGCTACAATAAAGGAGCAGTCGTTCACAGTGGGAGGCTACAATAAAGGAGCAGTCGTTCACAGTGGGAGGCCACAATAAAGGAGCAGTCCTTCACAGTGGAAGCTACAATAAAGGAACAGTCCTTCACAGTGGGAGGCTACAATAAAGGAACAGTCGTTCACAGTGGGAGGCTACAATAAAGGAACAGTCCTTCACAGTGGGAGGCTACATTAAAGGAGCAGTCGTTCACAGTGGGAAGCTACAATAAAGGAACAGTCGTTCACAGTAGGAGGCTACAATAAAGGAGCAGTCGTTCACAGTGGGAGGCTACAATAAAGGAACAGTCGTTCACAGTGGGAAGCTACAATAAAGGAGCAGTCCTTCACAGTGGGAGGCTACAATAAAGGAACAGTCCTTCACAGTGGGAGGCTACAATAAAGGAACAGTCCTTCACAGTGGGAGGCTACAATAAAGGAACAGTCATTCACAGTGGAGGCTACAATAAAGGAGCAGTCCTTCACAGTGGGAGGCTACAATAAAGGAACATTCATTCACAGTGGGAGGCTACAATAAAGGAACAGTCCTTCACAGTGGGAGGCTACAATAAAGGAACAGTCCTTCACAGTGGGAGGCTACAATAAATACCTTATACCTCTCAAATACCTCTGGAACAGTCGTTCACAGTGGGAGGCTACAATAAAGGAGCAGTCCTTCACAGCGGGAAGCTACAATAAAGCAACAGTCCTTCACAGTGGGAGGCTACAATAAAGGAATAGTCCTTCACAGTGGGAAGCTACAATAAAGCAACAGTCCTTCACAGTGGAGGCTACAATAAAGGAACAATCCTTCACAGTGGGAGGCTACAATAAAGGAACAGTCCTTCACAGTGGGAGGCTACAATAAAGGAGCAGTCGTTCACAGTGGGAGGCTACAATAAAGGAGCAGTCGTTCACAGTGGGAAGCTACAATAAAGGAGCAGTCGTTCACAGTGGGAGGCTACAATAAAGGAATAGTCCTTCATAGTGGGAGGCTACAATAAAGGAATAGTCCTTCATAGTGGGAGGCTACAATAAAGGAATAGTCCTTCATAGTGGGAGGCTACAATAAAGGAATAGTCCTTCATAGTGGAGGCTACAATAAAGGAATAGTCCTTCATAGTGGGAGGCTACAATAAAGGAACAGTACTTCACAGTGGGAGGCTACAATAAAGGAACAGTCGTTCACAGTGGAGGCTACAATAAAGGAACAGTCCTTCACAGTGGGAAGCTACATAAAGCAACAGTCCTTCACAGTGGGAGGCTACAATAAAGGAACAGTCCTTCACAGTGGGAGGCTACAATAAAGGAGCAGTCATTCACAGTGGGAGGCTACAATAAAGGAGCAGTCGTTCACAGTGGAGGCTACAATAAAGGAACAGTCCTTCACAGTGGGAAGCTACAATAAAGCAACAGTCCTTCACAGTGGGAGGCTACAATAAAGGAACAGTCCTTCACAGTGGGAGGCTACAATAAAGGAACAGTCCTTCACAGTGGGAAGCTACAATAAAGGAGCAGTCCTTCACAGTGGGAAGCTACAATAAAGGAGCAGTCGTTCACAGTGGGAGGCTACAATAAAGGAGCAGTCGTTCACAGTGGGAGGCCACAATAAAGGAGCAGTCCTTCACAGTGGGAAGCTACAATAAAGGAACAGTCGTTCACAGTGGGAGGCTACAATAAAGGAACAGTCGTTCACAGTGGGAGGCTACAATAAAGGAACAGTCCTTCACAGTGGGAGGCTACATTAAAGGAGCAGTCGTTCACAGTGGGAAGCTACAATAAAGGAACAGTCGTTCACAGTAGGAGGCTACAATAAAGGAGCAGTCGTTCACAGTGGGAGGCTACAATAAAGGAGCAGTCGTTCACAGTGGGAGGCTACAATAAAGGAACAGTCCTTCACAGTGGGAAGCTACAATAAAGCAACAGTCCTTCACAGTGGGAGGCTACAATAAAGGAACAGTCCTTCACAGTGGGAGGCTACAATAAAGGAACAGTCCTTCACAGTGGGAAGCTACAATAAAGGAGCAGTACTTCACAGTGGGAAGCTACAATAAAGGAGCAGTCGTTCACAGTGGGAGGCTACAATAAAGGAGCAGTCGTTCACAGTGGGAGGCCACAATAAAGGAGCAGTCCTTCACAGTGGGAAGCTACAATAAAGGAACAGTCGTTCACAGTGGGAGGCTACAATAAAGGAACAGTCGTTCACAGTGGGAGGCTACAATAAAGGAACAGTCCTTCACAGTGGGAGGCTACATTAAAGGAGCAGTCGTTCACAGTGGGAAGCTACAATAAAGGAACAGTCGTTCACAGTAGGAGGCTACAATAAAGGAGCAGTCGTTCACAGTGGGAGGCTACAATAAAGGAACAGTCGTTCACAGTGGGAGGCTACAATAAAGGAACAGTCCTTCACAGTGGGAGGCTACAATAAAGGAACAGTCCTTCACAGTGGGAGGCTACAATAAAGGAGCAGTCATTCACAGTGGGAAGCTACAATAAAGGAGCAGTCCTTCACAGTGGGAGGCTACAATAAAGGACAGTTCTTCACAGTGGGAGGCTACAATAAAGGAACAGTCCTTCACAGTGGGAGGCTACAATAAAGGAACAGTCATTCACAGTGGGAGGCTACAATAAAGGAGCAGTCCTTCACAGTGGGAGGCTACAATAAAGGAACAGTCATTCACAGTGGGAGGCTACAATAAAGGAACAGTCGTTCACAGTGGGAGGCTACAATAAAGGAACAGTCGTTCACAGTGGGAGGCTACAATAAAGGAACAGTCGTTCACAGTGGGAAGCTACAATAAAGGAGCAGTCCTTCACAGTGGGAGGCTACAATAAAGGAACAGTCCTTCACAGTGGGAGGCTACAATAAAGGAACAGTCCTTCACAGTGGGAGTCTATAATAAAGGAACAGTCCTTCACAGTGGGAGGCTACAATAAAGGAATAGTCCTTCACAGTGGGAAGCTACAATAAAGCAACAGTCCTTCACAGTGGGAGGCTACAATAAAGGAACAGTCCTTCACAATGGGAGGCTACAATAAAGGAACAGTCCTTCACAATGGGAGGCTACAATAAAGGAACAGTCGTTCACAGTGGGAGGCTACAATAAAGGAACAGTCGTTCACAGTGGGAAGCTACAATAAAGGAGCAGTCCTTCACAGTGGGAGGCTACAATAAAGGAACAGTCCTTCACAGTGGGAGGCTACAATAAAGGAACAGTCCTTCACAGTGGGAGGCTACAATAAAGGAATAGTCCTTCACAGTGGGAAGCTACAATAAAGCAACAGTTCTTCACAGTGGGAGGCAACAATAAAGGAATAGTCCTTCACAGTGGGAAGCTACAATAAAGCAACAGTCCTTCACAGTGGGAGGCTACAATAAAGGAACAGTCCTTCACAGTGGGAGGCTACAATAAAGGAACAGTCCTTCACAGTGGTAGGCTACAATAAAGGAGCAGTCGTTCACAGTGGGAGGCTACAATAAAGGAGCAGTCGTTCACAGTGGGAAGCTACAATAAAGGAACAGTCGTTCACAGTGGGAGGCTACAATAAAGGAATAGTCCTTCATAGTGGGAGGCTACAATAAAGGAATAGTCCTTCATAGTGGGAGGCTACAATAAAGGAATAGTCCTTCATAGTGGGAGGCTACAATAAAGGAATAGTCCTTCATAGTGGGAGGCTACAATAAAGGAATAGTCCTTCATAGTGGGAGGCTACAATAAAGGAACAGTCCTTCACAGTGGGAGGCTACAATAAAGGAACAGTCGTTCACAGTGGGAGGCTACAATAAAGGAGCAGTCGTTCACAGTGGGATGCTACAATAAAGGAGCAGTCGTTCACAGTGGGAAGCTACAATAAAGGAGCAGTCGTTCACAGTGGGAGGCTACAATAAAGGAATAGTCCTTCATAGTGGGAGGCTACAATAAAGGAATAGTCCTTCATAGTGGGAGGCTACAATAAAGGAATAGTCCTTCATAGTGGGAGGCTACAATAAAGGAATAGTCCTTCATAGTGGGAGGCTACAATAAAGGAATAGTCCTTCATAGTGGGAGGCTACAATAAAGGAATAGTCCTTCATAGTGGGAGGCTACAATAAAGGAACAGTCGTTAACAGTGGGAGGCTACAATAAAGGAACAGTCCTTCACAGTGGGAGGCTACAATAAAGGAACAGTCCTTCACAGTGGGAGGCTACAATAAAGGAGCAGTCATTCACAGTGGGAAGCTACAATAAAGGAGCAGTCCTTCACAGTGGGAGGCTACAATAAAGGACAGTCCTTCACAGTGGGAGGCTACAATAAAGGAACAGTCCTTCACAGTGGGAGGCTACAATAAAGGAACAGTCATTCACAGTGGGAGGCTACAATAAAGGAGCAGTCCTTCACAGTGGGAGGCTACAATAAAGGAACAGTCATTCACAGTGGGAGGCTACAATAAAGGAACAGTCGTTCACAGTGGGAGGCTACAATAAAGGAACAGTCGTTCACAGTGGGAGGCTACAATAAAGGAACAGTCGTTCACAGTGGGAAGCTACAATAAAGGAGCAGTCCTTCACAGTGGGAGGCTACAATAAAGGAACAGTCCTTCACAGTGGGAGGCTACAATAAAGGAACAGTCCTTCACAGTGGGAGTCTATAATAAAGGAACAGTCCTTCACAGTGGGAGGCTACAATAAAGGAATAGTCCTTCACAGTGGGAAGCTACAATAAAGCAACAGTCCTTCACAGTGGGAGGCTACAATAAAGGAACAGTCCTTCACAATGGGAGGCTACAATAAAGGAACAGTCCTTCACAATGGGAGGCTACAATAAAGGAACAGTCGTTCACAGTGGGAGGCTACAATAAAGGAACAGTCGTTCACAGTGGGAAGCTACAATAAAGGAGCAGTCCTTCACAGTGGGAGGCTACAATAAAGGAACAGTCCTTCACAGTGGGAGGCTACAATAAAGGAACAGTCCTTCACAGTGGGAGGCTACAATAAAGGAATAGTCCTTCACAGTGGGAAGCTACAATAAAGCAACAGTTCTTCACAGTGGGAGGCAACAATAAAGGAATAGTCCTTCACAGTGGGAAGCTACAATAAAGCAACAGTCCTTCACAGTGGGAGGCTACAATAAAGGAACAGTCCTTCACAGTGGGAGGCTACAATAAAGGAACAGTCCTTCACAGTGGTAGGCTACAATAAAGGAGCAGTCGTTCACAGTGGGAGGCTACAATAAAGGAGCAGTCGTTCACAGTGGGAAGCTACAATAAAGGAGCAGTCGTTCACAGTGGGAGGCTACAATAAAGGAATAGTCCTTCATAGTGGGAGGCTACAATAAAGGAATAGTCCTTCATAGTGGGAGGCTACAATAAAGGAATAGTCCTTCATAGTGGGAGGCTACAATAAAGGAATAGTCCTTCATAGTGGGAGGCTACAATAAAGGAATAGTCCTTCATAGTGGGAGGCTACAATAAAGGAACAGTCCTTCACAGTGGGAGGCTACAATAAAGGAACAGTCGTTCACAGTGGGAGGCTACAATAAAGGAGCAGTCGTTCACAGTGGGATGCTACAATAAAGGAGCAGTCGTTCACAGTGGGAAGCTACAATAAAGGAGCAGTCGTTCACAGTGGGAGGCTACAATAAAGGAATAGTCCTTCATAGTGGGAGGCTACAATAAAGGAATAGTCCTTCATAGTGGGAGGCTACAATAAAGGAATAGTCCTTCATAGTGGGAGGCTACAATAAAGGAATAGTCCTTCATAGTGGGAGGCTACAATAAAGGAATAGTCCTTCATAGTGGGAGGCTACAATAAAGGAATAGTCCTTCATAGTGGGAGGCTACAATAAAGGAACAGTCGTTAACAGTGGGAGGCTACAATAAAGGAACAGTCCTTCACAGTGGGAAGCTACAATAAAGCAACAGTCCTTCACAGTGGGAGGCTACAATAAAGGAGCAGTCGTTCACAGTGGGAGGCTACAATAAAGGAGCAGTCGTTCACAGTGGGAGGCTACAATAAAGGAACAGTCATTCACAGTGGGAAGCTACAATAAAGGAGCAGTCCTTCACAGTGGGAGGCTACAATAAAGGAACAGTCCTTCACAGTGGGAGGCTACAATAAAGGAACAGTCCTTCACAGTGGGAGGCTACAATAAAGGAACAGTCCTTCACAGTAGGAGGCTACAATAAAGGAATAGTCCTTCACAGTGGGAAGCTACAATAAAGCAACAGTCCTTCACAGTGGGAGGCTACAATAAAGGAACAGTCCTTCACAGTGGGAGGCTACAATAAAGGAACAGTCGTTCACAGTGGGAGGCTACAATAAAGGAACAGTCGTTCACAGTGGGAAGCTACAATAAAGGAGCAGTCCTTCACAGTGGGAGGCTACAATAAAGGAACAGTCCTTCACAGTGGGAGGCTACAATAAAGGAATAGTCCTTCACAGTGGGAAGCTACAATAAAGCAACAGTCCTTCACAGTGGGAGGCAACAATAAAGGAATAGTTCTTCACAGTGGGAAGCTACAATAAAGCAACAGTCCTTCACAGTGGGAGGCTACAATAAAGGAACAGTCCTTCACAGTGGGAGGCTACAATAAAGGAACAGTCCTTCACAGTGGAGGCTACAATAAAGGAGCAGTCGTTGACAGTGGGAGGCTACAATAAAGGAGCAGTCGTTCACAGTGGGAAGCTACAATAAAGGAGCAGTCGTTCACAGTGGGAGGCTACAATAAAGGAATAGTCCTTCATAGTGGGAGGCTACAATAAAGGAATAGTCCTTCATAGTGGGAGGCTACAATAAAGGAATAGTCCTTCATAGTGGGAGGCTACAATAATGGAATAGTCCTTCATAGTGGGAGGCTACAATAAAGGAATAGTCCTTCATAGTGGGAGGCTACAATAAAGGAACAGTCCTTCACAGTGGGAGGCTACAATAAAGGAACAGTCGTTCACAGTGGGAGGCTACAATAAAGGAGCAGTCGTTCACAGTGGGAGGCTACAATAAAGGAGCAGTCGTTCACAGTGGGAAGTTACAATAAAGGAGCAGTCGTTCACAGTGGGAGGCTACAATAAAGGAATAGTCCTTCATAGTGGGAGGCTACAATAAAGGAATAGTCCTTCATAGTGGGAGGCTACAATAAAGGAATAGTCCTTCATAGTGGGAGGCTACAATAAAGGAATAGTCCTTCATAGTGGGAGGCTACAATAAAGGAATAGTCCTTCATAGTGGGAGGCTACAATAAAGGAATAGTCCTTCATAGTGGAAGGCTACAATAAAGGAATAGTCCTTCATAGTGGGAGGCTACAATAAAGGAATAGTCCTTCATAGTGGGAGGCTACAATAAAGGAATAGTCCTTCATAGTGGGAGGCTACAATAAAGGAACAGTCGTTCACAGTGGAAGGCTACAATAAAGGAACAGTCCTTCACAGTGGGAAGCTACAATAAAGCAACAGTCCTTCACAGTGGGAGGCTACAATAAAGGAACAGTCCTTCACAGTGGGAGGCTACAATAAAGACTGAGGGGCTGTAAGCACCATAGGACCCCAGTCCACAAATCACCCCAAACCACCAAGTGCAGTGGAATTACCCCCACACCACCCAGAGCAGTGGAATCACTCCACACCTCTTAATGCAGTGGAATCACCCTATACCACCCAATGCAGTTGAATCACCTCCACACCACCCAGCGCAGTGGAATCACCCATATACCAGCCAGCACAGTGGAATGACCACCACACAACCCAGTGCAGTGGAATCCTCCCCACACCACGTAGTGCAGTGGAATCACCCGAACACCACCCAGAGCAGTTGAACCACCCCCACACAAACAGGGCAGTGGAATCACCCCACACAAACAGGGCAATGGAATCACCCCCACACCACCCATGGCAGTGGAACAGGCCGAGCTGGGGGAGGGAAGGAGTTGACTCTGAGTTGGAGGGGAAACTGAGTTTGACAGAACACAGTTGGGTCCTGTCCTGATGGTAGTTCTGCTCTGCACCTCAGTAGAGGTGAAGGGCTGTGAAATGGGCTTATCGACCTCAGATAAGGACAGAACTTAATTTATTACACATGGCTTCTAGAGGGCCATTATCTTCGGCTGAGCTGAGCTTTGGTAACCTTCATATCTATGACTTAGGAATGAACAATCTTTGAACTTTTTTGTAAGTTACATATTTGTGAGGATATTGGTACGTGTGTGTTTTGAACAAGTGTCATAGATATGGAGTTTGGAGTGAGCCAAAGGTTGTGGCTCACTACTGACAGACACGGAGAGACGGGTTCCTCCAGTCAGATATAGATAGACAGATAGAGAGGCAGAGAGAAGTGGACAGAGAGAGACAGACACAACACAAACACGCATACATACACATTACACACACTCATCATTTGCTGCTGCTACTCTGTTCTTTATTTTACTCTTACTATCCTGATGCCTAGTGACTTTACCCTGCCTTCGTGTACATATATACCTCAAATACCTTATACCTCTCAAATACCTCTGCACATTGATCGAGTACTGGTACTGACTGTACATCAAATCAAATCAAATTGTATTTGTCACATGCGCCAAATACATCTGGTGTAGACCTTACAGTGAAATGCTTACTTACAAGCGTTTAACCAACAATGCCGTTTTAAGAAAGAAAAAAATATATAGAACAAATAATTAAGGAGCAACAATAAAATAACAGTAGTGAGGCTACATACAGGGGGTTCTGGTACAGAGTCCATGTGGAGGCTATATACAGGGGGTTCCGGTACAGAGTCCATGTGGAGGCTATATACAGGGGGTTCCGGTACAGAGTCCATGTGCGGGGGCACCGGTTAGTCCAGTTAATTTAGGTAATATGTAGGTGTAGGTAGAGGTAAAGTGATTATGCATGGATAATAAACAGAGAATAGCAGCAGCTTAAAAATGGGTTGTGGGATGGGGACAATGCAACTAATCTGGGTAGCCATTTGATTAACTGTTCAAGAGTGTTATGGCTTGGGGGTGGAAGCTGATATAAGAAGCCTTTTTGACCTAGACATGGCGCTCTGGTACCACTTGGGGTACCAGAGAGAACAGTCTATGACTAGGGTGGCTGGAGGTCCTTGGCAATTTTTTGGGCCTTCCTCTGACACCGCCTGGTATAGAGGTCCTGGATGGCAGGAAGCTTGGCCCCAGGGATGTACTGGGTCGTACGCACTACCCTCTGTATTACCTTGCGGTCGGAGGCTGTGCAGTTGCCATACCAGACGGTGATGCAACCTGTCAGGATGCTCAGGATGCTCTCGATGGTGCAGCTGAAGAACTTTTTGAGGATCTGAGGACCCATGCGAAATCTTTTCAGCCTCCTGAGGGGGAAGAAGCATTGTCATGCCCTCTTCACTACTGTCTTGGTGTGTTTGGACCATGATAATTTGTTGGTGATGTGGACACCAAGGAACTTGAAGCTCTCAGCCTGCTCCACGACAGCCACTTGGATGAGAATGGGGGTGTGCTCGGTCCTACTTTTCCTGTAGTCCACAATCATCTGCTTTGTCTTGATCACATTGAGGGAGAAGTTGTTATCCTGGCACCACACTGCCAGGTCACTGACCCCCTCCCAATAGGCTGTCTCATTGTTGTCGGTCTCAGTGGTCTGCAAACTTAATGATGGTGTTGGAGTCGTGCTTGGCCATTAAGTCTTGGGTGAACAGGGAGTACAGGAGGGGACTGAGCACGCACCCCTGAGGGGCCCCTGTGTTGAGGATCAGCGTGGCAGATGTGTTGTTACCTACCCTCACCACCTGGGGGCGGCTTGTCAGGAAGTCCAGGGTCCAGTTGCAGACGGAAGTGTTTAGTCCCAGGGCCCTTAGCTTAGTGATGAGCTTTGTGGGCATTATGGTGTTTAACTCTGAGCTGTAGTCAATGAATAGCATTCTCACATAGGTGTTCCTTTTGCTCCATTCTTGTGTATTTAATTTGTTTCTTTGCGTCTACACCCGTTGTATTCGGTGCATGTGACAAATTAAAATTGTATTTGAATCTAAACCAGTTCTTTAAATATTGGCTAAACTAAGTTTTGAATTTTGTGCTCCGTATTTAGTTTAAGATAGGTTAAAACTAGGCCTGGTGTAAAATAAATATCATTAGCCTATTACGGTAGGAATTTGCCTTTGTTGGAAATTGCTGAACTATAGGCCTAGCCTGTTCAAAACTTCAAAACTTTTGTGAAGGTTTAAACCAGTTAAGTTTAAATATGCAACAAGTGGTTTGTTTCATTCTGGCGAGCCATTTTCTTTGGCCAAATAAAATTTCATCGGTAATGTTGTGTTTCCCGCTATATAATAGAATTACTGGTAGGCTTATATGGCGACTCACACTGGGGCGGCAGGTAGCGTAGTGGTTAGAGCATTGGACCAGTAACCGAAAGGTTGTTGGATTGAATCCCCGAGCTGACAAGGTAAAAATCTGTCGTTCTGCCCCTGAACAAGGCAGTTAACCCACTGTTCCCTGGTAGGCTATCATTGTAAATAAGAATTTGTTCTTAACTGACTTGCCTAGTTGACTTGCCTAATAAAGGTTCAATTTAAAAAAGTAAATAAAAAAACATTAAAAGGAAAGAATCATTTAAAATGTAATTTAATGGCGCAATATTTTAACCTGTTCATATGTTCCCTATAAGCAATGACTTCACATACTTTTGATATTACTCTAATAAAGTAAAGAAACTTTTGTGAGGGTTTGGTGTGGTATGGCTTAGCTATGCAGGCCTATTAAGTCAGAGCGCACCGGCACTCCAACTCTGTCCGAGGAAGAATCTTTTAGGCCTACCAGAGTTACTCCTTTAATCTAACAATATAATGCTTATCTTTATAAAAGGTATTCTGGTAACAAAATGATGAATTAGCCTACTTCTGTATGCCTATCTGCATAATAGCCTATCTGAAAAGGATAAAGAATACATGTTAGTGTCAGGAACATGGCGCCGGCATATCTCTATATTTCTCTCGGCCTCTCTAGGGGTAGGCCTCTTCCTCTCGGCCTCTCTAGGGGTAGATTCTCTTCCTTTATATACACTACCTTTCAAAAGTTTGGGGTCAATTAGAAATGTCATTGTTTTTGAAAGAAAATCAAATTTTATGTCCATTAAAATAACATCAAATTGATCAGAAATACGGTGTCGACATTGTTAATGTTGTAAATGACTATTGTAGCTGGAAACGGCTGACTTGGAATGGAATATCTACATAGGCGTACAGAGGCTCATTATCAGCAACCATCGCTCCTGTGTTCCAATGGCACGTCGTGTTAGCTAATCCAAGTTTATAATTTTAAAAGGCTAATTGATGATTAGAAAACCCTTTTGCAATTATGTTAACACAGCTGAAAACTGTTGTAAAGAAGCAATAAAACTGTCCTTCTTTAGACTAGTTGAGCATCTGGAGCATCAGCATTTGTGGGTTCAATTACAGGCTCAAAATGGCCAGAAACAAAGAACTTTCTTCCGAAACTCGTCAGTCTATTCTTGTTCTGGGAAATGAAGGCTATTCCATGTGATAAATTGTCAAGAAACTGAAGATCTCGTACAATGCTGTGTACTACACCCTTCACAGAACAGCGCAAACTGGCCCTAACCAGAATAGAAAGAAGCATGGGAGGCCCCGGTGCACAACTGAGCAAGAGGACAAGTACATTAGAGTGTCTAGTTTGAGAAACAGACGCTTCACAATTCCTCAACTGGCAGCGTTATTAAGTAGTACCCGCAAAACACCCGTCTCAACGTCAACAGTGAAGAGGCAAATGGCCTGAGTCAGCATGCTGGTTTAAGTGACCTCAAACTTTTAAACGGTAGTGTATATATATTTTATATTAATATACAGGGGGTGCCTAGGCTTATGGCTTGGTGCAAATCCCTGGTTGATTTAACGCTCAAATCTCTGACAGCTGAATCGTGAGTTTGACAATTATTGTTCTAGGAAAGTAAAAAACAATAAAACAATAGGCTATGAAGTTTTTCAACGCTACACATCGAAACAAAACAAGTCATTTTTAAAAAAGTGTCCTAGGCTGTTTTTAAGGACATGTAAGTAACTGTGGATCAATTGTCCAAAATCACTAGTTCATTGATGGTGCTGGTCTGAGTGCCCAGTCTGAGTTTTCTTTCTCTCTTTCGTCTCTCGGATCCGAACCGATACAGGTCTGTTTGGGTCTGTTTTTCCACAGGCCTTTTCAGAATGGGTCTGAATGTTCTCGGGTCCTTTCGGAACAGGACTCTGATTTCTTTTAAATTAATTGATGCATATCAGGTCGGGTGGGAAAGCCATTTTGGAATGGGTCCAAATTTTTGGACCTGTGGAGGCCTCTAGTCTAAGTCAGTTATGGCTGACTCTGTGAGACAATGCTGTTTGTGACATGATGACAGCTCTCACAGGTGGAGCTCCACATCACTCAATCATAACCATCTCTAACCTCAGCCCCAGCCCCATCTCTACCCCAGCCCCCAGAATGCCAAGCATCCCCAACACATACCTGCATAGTGTAAGTCATTTCACATACTTTAGCTGTGCTTGAGTGAGCTTGTCCTTTGCAAGAACAATTGGAACCAATAGAAAACTCCCAAAAGTGTAAATTCCGCCCGCCTGGCATTCCAGGCAGGCTAAAGCAAACAATCATACTATTTCAAATAGTATTTGAACCCAGGTCTGCTCCTGTGTACCAGGAATAATAGTGAGGCCTACATCTATCAGATGACAGGGAGCATAGGTCAGACCCATGCCTAATATGGGATGGGGGTGATAGGCTTACAGTGAGGGACAAAAAGTATTTGATCCCCTGCTGATTTTGTACTTTTGCCCACTGACAAAGAAATGATCAGTCTATAATTTTAATGGTAGGTTTATTTGAACAGTGAGAGAAAGAATAACAACAGAAAATCCAGAAAAAAATCATGTAAATAATGTTAAAATTGATTTGCATTTTAATGAGGGAAATAAGTAGTTGACCCTGTCGTGTCTTTGGCTATGCCGGATTAAGTGATATGACATGCTATTCTATGAAATAATTTCCCCGTAATTAATATTACCTGATTGAGCTAATAATGTAAATGTAATTAACAAGAGAGTCGAGACACCAGAAAATAATATTTATAGAGCTGTTATCTTCCGAATAAACTCTTAAAGACCTAGTAATATTTTACATCAATATCAGTCAATATTAATTGTCACCTTAATTCAGTCTCATCTGAAAGTTGTAAATTATTGGTTATCTGCACAAACACTGGCTAACAAGTTGAATCAGCAATACAAAATTGGGTTTAATTATTTATTTAATAAATACCTAACTAATCACACAGAATTACACATACACATAATTAAATCATACCTTGATTAAAAATTACGTCATAAAGGAAAACGTCCCTAGCGGGCTGAACAGATATGACAGCTTGTTACACAAAAGAAAAGGGCTGGGTTTGAGTGAAAGAACGGGAAGACTGAGGAACAAAGGGCGAAGCTGTGCTATCGTCAATACAAAATCTTATGCCTTCTAAATTACCGCCCATTTGGAAAAGGAAAATGCAATTTATTTTTACTCTGAGGTGCGATTCGGTAGGTTGGTGGTAGATGGAAGACCATTTTGCCCAACCGAGTCCTTTGTCCTTTGAAGAATGTCTCTGCTGGTAAATTGAATACGTTGTAGTAACGTCGTTGTGTGGTAGACGGGATACTCTGTCGGTTCCTTCCTAACCTGCATTTGCAGCTGCTGTTGCTAACTCAACGGCTGTAGTGAATAAGAGTTAAAAGTTCATACCATTTGCAACCAACGCTCACACTGATGTTGGCTTCGTTCTGTAGTTATTATCTTAACCATTCTGACATCGGACCGTCGTCCTCACATCCTCGGAACAGAAGGTTATATTGTCGTCAAGGCTTTATATAGGAAGGGAGAGGATGGGGTGTTTGAAAAGTTGTATAGCCCATGTCCCTTCACAGGGGCTGGCCACTGATTGAGCAGAGCCCTAACCTTATGGAAACCCAAATCTCACATTTTAGAAGCTAAAATCACATTTCATCCCATCACAAATAATTTCATATTCAAACATTTAAATTGAACAACAATTCCATGTGAATCCGATAACTCTGATGTGTAGACTTTCCACTGTAGAGTTTATGTCATCTTATCATTGATGAGAATGTCTCAGATGACAACCGAACTGACTTCATATTCATTAAGTACCACCGCATATTTTCAATTGGTCGGATTACCAGAATATAGTTAATTTCCCTCCACCTTCTGATGTTTCCAGAATCTCTATGTTAACCAAGGGATTTTGCAAATGTAACATCAGTAGGGTAGAGAGGGGAAAAAGGGGGGAAGAGGTATTTATAACTGTCATAAACCTACCCCCAGGCCAACATCATGACAACCCCCTCTCAATCAGAAAGATTTCTGGCTCCCAGGTGTCTTTTATACAGGTAACTAGCTGAGATTAGGAGCACACTCTTAAAGGGAGTCCTCCTAATCTCATTGTGTTACCTGTATAAAGGACACCTGTCCACAAAAGCAATCAATCAATCAGATTCCAAACTCTCCACCATGGCCAAGACCAAAGAGCTTTCCAAGGATGTCAGGGACAAGATTGTAGACCAACAAAAGGCTGGCATGGGCTACAAGACCATTGCCAAGCAGCTTGGTTAGAAGGTGACAACAGTTGGTGTGATTATTCGCAAATGGAAGAAACACAAATGAACTGTCAATCTCCCTCGGCCTGGGGCTCCATGTAAGATCTTACCTCGTGGAGTTGCAATGATCATGAGAACGGTGAGGAATCAGCCCAGAACTACATGAGAGGATCTTGTCAATGATCTCAAGGCAGCTTGGACCATAGTCACCAAGAAAACAATTGGTAACACACTACATCGTGAAGGACTGAAATCCTGCAGTGCCCGCAAGGTCCCCCTGCTCAAGAAATCACATATACAGTGGGGAGAACAAGTATTTGAAACACTGCCGATTTTGCAGGTTTTCCTACTTACAAAGCATGTAGACGTCTGTAATTCTTTATCGTAGGTACACTTCAACTGTGAGAGACGGAATCTAAAACAAAAATCCAGAAAATCACATTGTATGATTTTTAAGTAATTAATTTGCATTTTATTGCATGACATAAGTATTTGATACATCAGAAAAGCAGAACTTAATATTTGGTACAGAAACCTTTGTTTGCAATTACAGAGATCATACATTTCCTGTAGTTATTGACCAGGTTTGTACACACTGCAGCAGGGATTTTGGCCCACTCCTCCATACAGACCTTCTCCAGATCCTTCAGGTTTAGATTCCGTCTCTCACAGTTGAAGTTTACCTATGATATAAATTACAGACCTCTCCATGCTCTGTAAGTGGAAAACCTGCAAAATCGGCAGTGTATCAAATACTTGTTCTCCCCACTGTACATGCCAATCTGAAGTTTGCCAATGAACATCTGAATGATTCAGAGGACAACTGGGTGAAAGTGTTGTGGTCAGATGAGACCAAAATGGAGCTCTTTGGCATCAACTCAACTTGCCGTGTTTGGAGGAGGAGGAATGCTGTCTATGACCCCAAGAACACCATCCCCACCGTCTAACATGGAGGTGGAAACATTATGCTTTGGAGGTGTTTTTCTGCTAAGGAGACAGGACAATTTCACCACATCAAAGGGTCGAACGACGGGGCCATGTACCATCAAATCTTGGGTGAGAACCTCCTTCCCTCAGCCAGGGCATTGAAAATGGCTCGTGGATGGGTATTCCAGTATGACAATGACCCAAAACACACGGCCAAGGCAACAAAGGAGTGGCTCAAGAAGAAGCACATTAAGGTCCTGGAGTGGCCTAGCCAGTCTCCAGACCTTAATCCCATAGAAAATATGTGGAGGGAGTTGAAGGTTCGAGTTGCCAAATGTCAGCCTCAAAATCTTAATGACTTGGAGAAGATCTGCAAAGAGGAGTGGGACAAAATCCCTCCTGAGATGTGTGATAACCTGGTGGCCAACTACAAGAAACTTCTGACCTCTGTGATTGCCAACAAGGGTTTTGCCACCAAGTACTAAGTCATGTTTTGCAGAGGGTCAAATACTTATTTCCCTCATTAAAATGCAAAAATCTAACATTTTTGACATGCGTTTTTCTGGATTTTTTTGCTGTTATTCTGTCTCTCACTGTTCAAATAAACCTACCATTAAAATGATAGACAAATAATTTATTTGTCAGTGGGCAAACGTACAAAATCAAATACTTTTTTCCCTCACTGTATGGACGGATGACTTGAATCCCTTCTCTCTCATTTCATCTGAGGAATGGCCAAACCGTCCAGTGTCAAAAAATATTCTGTTTCGTGTTTTTTTTAAAGGTTTTGAAGGGGCAGGTACATTTGTAGCTCTTACCTGTCTGTCTGTTTGTCACCTCCATCTCTTCGCCTGTCTCTGAGACGTGGCCCCTGACACCCTGATAGCCCAGCCAGGTGACAACAGGCTGTAATCTCCTTCACCGACCAACGCCCACAGTGTGATTTAGACCTAGGTGGGGTGTCAGAAATACCTTTTGAGAAAAAAAACTCCCTTCCCCACACGGAACGGTGTGATGATGGGACGTTTCAATAGATTAGCGTGAAACTCAGAGCTCCATGCCAAGAGCTGGTCCTCCTGAGCGAGCTGCGCAGAGGAGCACAGCAGACACTCCTTTTGAATGACTGTCTCATCTGTCTGCATTGCCAAGAACAGGATCTCGACGTGTGAGTTATTATAGGACCAGACCCTTTAACCCAGAGAAAGGAAAGGCTGTTGGGACGGCTCAGGTGTAGAAAAGAACAAAGCCGAGCAGGAGGTTGCCTAGTTGTGACTGACTGCTGGGATCAGTGGTATTTAGACAGCAGGCCAGGTGTGTGTGAACGCAAGCCAGGAAGGAATGCTCAAACAGAAAAATGAGGCCAAAAGATTGATTTTCATGATGATGACAATTTTATAGTATAGGGAGGAGAGGAGAGGAGAGGAGAGGAGAGGAGAGGAGAGGAGAGGAGAGGAGAGGAGAGGAGAGGAGAGGAGAGGAGAGGAGAGGAGAGGAGAGGAGAGGAGAGGAGAGGAGAGGAGAGGAGAGGAGAGGAGAGGAGAGGAGAGGAGAGTAAGGATGAAGGCCCTATTCGAATCCCAGGATTGAGCTAATGGAGTTTATTTCTGACAGAGCTCGGGCTAATGACACTGCTAGAAGATCACTACTCTCACTGGAGGAAGTGCCTGATGTAAGACCAAGGGAGGAAGAGAGGGATGAGGGAGGAATATGTGAGAGGCAGAACCATTTAGACTAGAAAAGGTTCTGCTAGAGGACAGCCCTACAGCCATTTTCTCTGCAGCATTTCTCAGATTGGAGAAAGTATAGGGGAAATAATTAGGATTACAACCTAATAGTGGATGGACACTTACTTACTTTTTGGACCAGCCATTTAGGACTACTACTTACAACTAACCCCTTAATATAATAAATACTTTTTCCTGACACAAACTATGGGAAGCAAAACAAACAAAAATAGACAGTTTAACCTATCATTATCAGGCCTGTAATAACAACCAGATGGAGAGGAGTTCAGGCATACCAAATTCTTGAGGTAATAATGGGCTTCCATGATCCATCTATCACCCCTCACGCAACCTCACTTTGTTGGATGGTTGGCTTTGTACATGGAGTAGTAAGTCTAGTCAGGCTATACCGTTTTTCACACTGTTGACACCATGATAATAAGTTAGTTAGTATTAGCGTGATCTAAAGTCTAGTGAGAACTTGGATTAGTCCTACAAGTTATCAAAGGTTATTTTTATATGTTGTATGCATGCTCTTTGGTTGTGTTTTGATCAATGACATTCCTCTTCTGTAGTCCTTCCCCGTTGCATTCCACTCTATCCACTGGAGTTGGGACTGGGAGTACCTGGCTTATATCTTCCACATGCTGCACTGAACGCCTCTTGATTTTCCCGTAAGGAACAGGAGCACGCAGATAAATTATTGGCCGTCTCGTCCAGCACGAGGCCATTAGTCTCCGAGGACACAGCTTATGAAGTCAATTTTACGCTGTCCAGTTTGATTCCTTCTTCCAGGGCCAGATGTGGACGTCCCGTCCAGACACACCAGTGTTACGCTGTGTAGTCGAAAACTAGGAAGAGCACGTACGTTCCCCCTCTTGGAATGTCAGAGGCAGTAGGCACATAGATAGTGATCTAAGTGCCATCCGTTATAATGTGTCACAATGTTGCCCCTTTACAGAGATTCATTCAGTAAATGGAGCGGAGAGTCATCTGGAGCAGGCAGCCGTTACAACTGTCTATTTCTCGGTCTCTTCTGCTGTTGACCAGACCTTTCAATGCACATGCAATTCAACCAGAGGTTCTGAAGGAAACACCATTCATGTTATTTAGAAACTGTAAATTCCTGACCCATTACCTTTAGCAGCCAGCCTACAATGTAATACCCACATTGGAGTACATTGCTGTGCTTTGCTTGTGTGTGTGTGTGTGTGTGTGTGTGTGTGTGTGTGTGTGTGTGTGTGTGTGTGTGTGTGTGTGTGTGTGTGTGTGTGTGTGTGTGTGTGTGTGTGTGTGTGTGTGTGTGTGTGTGTGCGTGCGTGCGTGCGTGCGTGCGTGCGTGCGTGCGTGCGTGCGTGCGTGCGTGCGTGCGTGCGTGCGTGCTGGGTGTGTATGGTTTATGAATCATTCTTATGGCCGCTCTTCCTTGCTTGCTCTCTTTGTGGCCTTTGCTGTTCAACCCGTAGCCCTGGTGAATCCTGGGATCTCCCAGCTGTGTATCTGGGGGGACAGTAAGATTGCGGCGGCGGCCGTCTGGGACCTCCGTGTCCAGGCGTTTGGCTGGATGAATCTCCGGCCTCTGGCTGTGCTCCAGCACCACCCAGACATGGTGCTCAGCTTGGCCCTTCTCAGACCACCAGGACTTCAAGGACCAAAGCATAATAGTTCATAATAAACCAGAGCTCAGGTTCAGACATTGGGTGAACCACTGGGCTCTGTGTATTCTGTAGGAACCCCAACTTTGTTACTGACTCTATGTTCTGTTTGTCTCATACTACACCCTTAGAAAAAGGGTTCCAAATGGGTTATTTTGAGTTCCATGTAGAACCCTCTGTGGAAAGGGTTCTACATGGAACCCAAAAGGTTTCTACATGGAACCAAAAGGGTTCTACCTGGAACTGAAACGGGTTATTCAAAGGGTTATCTTATGGGGACTGCCGAAGAACCCTTTTTTTCTATGAGTGTGTGGAGGGAGTCCTCTCCTCAGTAATCATGCCAACTGTTTTACAGTTAAGACTCCTTATACTCTCCCCAGTCTGTATCTGAAATAATAATAATTTCATAATTTGGTGGGTGCTTATATTTGTCCTATTTCACACTTGTCCACTTATGTATTAATACCAATGTGTGAATTGGAAATGTATTTTTTTGCATATGCCAACTCTCCCCGAGACACCAAAGTGCTGTACATACTACAGGTGGATTGTGTCGATTACTGGGCAGGATCTTCCGGCTCGGAGTGTGAAGACATTTCCGAGCATGGCCTTGCCTTCCTGGAAGTACCACCTCTAGAGATTTCCCCTCTCCAATAGTTTATTTCTACATAGCATAGATGGATCAGGTCAGGATGAAGTCTTTGTGCTTCCAAACAGAAACTGTAAATAACTCAAGATGGCGGGTTAGTTCTTCTGCTTACAATTCATTGAGACTCAACTTGAGGAATTTTAACACCTTATTTTGTCAAATCCAATTGTTTTATTGTGTTTGCCAATCTGGTAGGAGTTTTGCTTGAGCGGACTTGAATTTGAAGATATAATTCGCACATGAAGTGCTGTGTAATCCAGTGTTGTGGTTCTAGCAGTCAAACCATGGTTAACCACAGGACTGGGACAGAGTAGACAAAGCTGTTTGTTAAGTAGAGCCACTGAACAAGTGGCCCTCAACAATAGGGACCTGTCGGGATATGGACTAAAGTTAGAGGTTAGACTTTTATTTTCAGTTTGGTCTTAAATGTCTATCTGTTTCTCTTCTTTGTAAATGTAGTATGTTGCCTATCTATAGGGGAAATTATTGATGTGTCAAATACATACATTTTTTTTTCTAAATATTTGAAAGTAAATGCGATGCTTTTCTCTGTTGTATTTCCTGGTAGGCCTAATAAATATATATTTTTCTGTACATCCACAAAGCATTATGTATCACTGCACCGTAGAATCTAAACTAGTCCTCCTTGGTCAGGGTAATTGAGAAGCCGCCATACTTGTTGTCGAACGACCAGAGAAAACAGAGAAGTCTTGTTTTTTTACCGGGTTTAAATGGTGTCTAATAATATCCCAGTGAGTCAATGAGCAGCATGGGATCTCACGTGTTACATGGCCGTGTTGCAGACGCCGCTAGGACTTCAAATAGACGTTCACACAGATGCTCTGCTTCATAAAGCCCCCTCTCCTGGGATGACCTAGACAGGAGTAGCTCGTCAGACTACAGGAAAAGGTCAGAGAAATCAAAGGCTCCAGACATTCATAATAGCAGCGAGCTATTCCTCTTTTCCAAGTAAGAGGAAAGAGCAACCTGTTCATTACACGAAACTAACTCCCCTGTGGCTCAGTCCTTGTCTTCCCTCCACTCTGCTCTGACTTCTCTCTCCGTACCGTGGTCCGTGACCTCTACCGCGACTTCTCTCTCTCCGTACCGTGGTCCGTGACCTCTACCGCGACTTCTCTCTCCATACCTTTGTCTGTGACCTCTGCCGCGACTTCTTCAATCTCTAATAGCTTCCTACTTCTCCTCTAGACTTTGAACAAACAACAGAAGTGGCATGGGGCGGCTTCCGTCCATTCTCTGATAAATCAAATGCTGCTTCATTGCTGCAGATGTGTGCTGAATGGAGGAGCGACCTACAAGCTAAGGGAGGGAGGAGGGGGCTGTCGTAAATCACCTCATAATAGATTATTTAGGAAGTCAATAAATGGAGAGAGGAGAGGACCCCACAACAGGGCCGACGGCCGGACACACAATAACACCGTAGAAATGATTTGCACTGACTACCCACACATCCAAACCTTACACTCAAACTTACTTGTACACACACACACATACACACACACTCAGAACTCGTACACACACAGTCAATGCTGCTGTTCTATTATATACCATTGATTCCACGGCTCACTTTATATTTGTAAATCCAGTCCATTATTACGATGCATACTACCTCTTCTATCACTTCTTCTACTTGTTATTTTTTACTTGACTCTTTTCATTGATATTATTGATTCATGTTCTGCATTGTTGAGGGAGCTGGCACATTTTATACCTGCTGTAAACTGTGTATGTGGCATACATTTAGTTTTTATTTTTATTTTTATTTATTGACCTGTGATTCACTTGTCACTTAGCTGTGTCCATCATGGCCTTAGAGGGCAAGGGTCAGCGGGTCATTGTGACTGGATATTTTCTCTGCTCAGTCAAGAGTCTTGAGCTTAGTTTAGGCCTCTGCTATTACAGCACAGGGCTGAATAGACCTTGGCGGATTAATGGTGGGTTGCATTACTGGGTGTTGATGATGACGTGAGATCAACTGATCTTGAATGTTTATAAAATAGAAAATGAATAGGACTATGATTCTAAGAAAATAGTCATTCTCTGCTTGAGAGTAGGTAAAATGCTACGCTTTGTGGGCCAAGCTGTTTTTATTTCTTGTATGCACACTAATATGAATGTATCACGGATCTCGCTCTCTAGTGATGATGGGGTTTTATATTCACCATAAAATGTCCATCAGTGATGGCAAATGGAACATAAACTGTAGTACCTTCACTTGCTGAAAAGCTTTGAGAAAATAAATGACTCCAGTAGGTAAACGATTCCAGTAGGTCTACCTTGGCTTATTTTCAATATCTGTCCCCAGATATGCCAAGCTACCTGGGTATGGCAGGAGAAATGTACACAAAGGTAGAACAAACTGAGCACCGCTCTGATAGGCCTGTCACAACAAATGGGCCTGATGCAGATGTATGTCAAATCATGCCTCTGGTTGCATTATCATTCATCATCCTGAGTCTCCTCATACCTCAATCTGTGTGCATAGCTAGGCTATACAGAAATACCACAGAATTTCACTCTTATCAAGTTGTATTTGTCTGTTTGATTGCGGTTAGGCTATTTTCCACATACCCACTCATGATATTAGATAGTGGGGAAACACTGGAAATCATGTCACTAGAAATCGTGTTTACTTGAGCTGAATGTGCAGAAAAATAATTAACATCTATTGCCCTAATTTTAGAAATGTAACATAAAAAAAGACAAGCATCATGGTGATAACCACTGTGACAAACTTGTATGCATTTTCTTTTTTTTTCAAAATAGTTTTAGTTTCTGCTACATTTTGGTATCTTTTTCTGTAAAAAACTGCAAATCATAAACTCAACCCCTAAAACATGAACAGTATTGGTGGGCTGCTGTTTTCCATGCAGTATTTAATTACACTTGTTCTACTGTTTGGTTCCTCTAGCAGGCTTACTTTCTGTTGGGTGGTGGCATATTTACAGTGGGGCATGAATATAGGCTACGCGTAAATTAAATGGATATCAAAAGAGTGCATTATCAACGATAATATTTATTAGGAGTTGTGCTAATTTCGACCAGAAATGTACTCGCGTAAAATCGTGCATTTGTTGTGCCACGCACAATCTGTCATGCCTGAAGGTCATTTCGGATTTAGTCGGAACTCTCATCTCACGCATATTTAAAAATATATATATATATATATTGTCTGATATAGCTTACTGCGTATCACCGGTCACATAAATAATCATATTGTTGTGAGATTCCTTTGTTGTGTGAAAGAAGCGGTAATTATCCGTCAGTTGGATGACCATGGACCCCTGTTCTGTCCTCACCTGGCGGCCCCCAGCGAACAGACAGTCGGTGAGTGGCGCAGGTTCGGCGACCACTGGCCCCACATCAAGGCGAAGCGCTGCGAGGATAAACACAGCTGGGTCGACCTAACGGAAGAGTCCTGGGTCTCAGTGTCCTCGGCTTCCTGATGGGCCACTTGTCATTACGCCCAGCCGGGGTTCAGCTCACGCGAAGAGAGACTCAATTCTCCTGACTGCTACGTCCTGTCCAGGTCACACAGGAACAAACCAGGAATATGGGGGTGTAGGGGAATGGGTACTTATGTGTTTTTCAAATGCAAAAAAAAACGTTAATGTGTATAATACATATAATAATGTCATTATTGTTGGTATTATTGGTCAGATGTTGTAACATTTGTTTCTATATTGAACAGTCGGCCTAGGTAAACTTTTCGTGACTTTCTTTGCTTTCAAATGTCTCCATAATCGAACTTTTATCGTTGAATTCATGTAGATCTTTCAATGTAAATGTTAGAATTATGTATAGGCCTACTTTACATTATTAGTTATCGAATAATGTTTTCAAATTATATTATTTTGTAGAAATGTAATGTTAGACATAAAAACTTCGAATCGAAAGTAGCTTATTGTTTTTCCAATGCTCATTTGATAATCAGTTTATCCATGTGTTGAAATGTAGGCTATATCTTACTTTTGTTAAAAGGATGGAAATGTGTCGTCCTAGTTCTTCTAACCTATACGGTAAAATGATATCGTCAGTCTTTGGGGAAAAACAATTATTCGCCTCAAAGGAGAGCAGTTCCTAGGAGAAACACATATTCCATGTATTCCTGAATGCCATATGTTCATGCCTCTGTTTTTGGTTTTAGTAGCCTACCCTAAACAGAAATTATACGATCAATTGGTCGCCGGTAAAATGAGTGGAAACATTATTTAACCTTTGATACCTTCACAAGTCATTACATGCAGGGGTCAACCTCAACCTGCACGCGGGCGTCCTTTTCCTCTACCTTGGGACCCTTCCGCAGCTGCATGCGTTTGAAGAGAAAAATGCAAAGGCCTAATTGAAATGAATAATGACGTTTCCTATTGTATCATGCCATTCTCGACTCCCAGATCCCCAAACAACATGATGTTTTAGCAGGAATTATCCTTGACGTCGAGTCATCCCTCGTAGGACTTCAAATATTGACAGCTCTGCACGGAATGACAATTTCTGTTTTCAGATGTTTACCCTTTTTAGCTAAAAATATCTCACGACTGTCGCATTTAATGTGAGGAGTTATATCCTTTGAGGGGAAATGTTTTTAGTGTTTTCTTCTTGTCTGTGTGGAAGAGATGAGGGGGTCTTTTTCTGGGAAGTCAAGTGGTTGGTTGTGACCATGGTCATTATAAAGCCGTTCCTGCTCTTGATATTGTAGATGCTTGTAAGGTAATATTTTTGTGGGTGATTATATTTGTCATATTGGCTATTTCACACATGTACAACACGTTTGTATGCATGTGTGAATTGGAAATGTTTTTTGTTGCATATCCTGACTACCTGAAACACCCTCATAGAGTGGGATCACAGCCAGGGTCTGCCATTATCAACGGCGATCCTGGAGCAATTAGGGTTAAAGGCAGGATACCCTGCGTTGACCGGGAATCGAACCTTGGTCAATAATACGTTTGAATCCTTAGGGCAGTATTTTGTTTTCTCATAATTTAATTGTTGCAATGGCACAAATTGACTTATATCTTTGTCTGCACCAATTGACAAATCTGTCAGCAAAACTATTTTGTTTTATAGCCTACTCATTTAAAAAACAAAATATTTTGATAAATAAAAATATAAAATGTTTTAAAAAATACTAATAGGTTGCTGAAAACCCCCCACCTACAAACAGCATATACACAGGAAAAATAGTTAGATTTTGTTTCAGAAAAATAAATAAGGTTTGATTTAATAGAATGGGATGGATAGAATGTATTGATTGAGTATCAGATGTTGTTGCTATTGGCAGATTATTTACTAGGTTGCTCAATAGCATGCCCAGTTGTAAGGGGAAAGAAATCTGTTCATGCTATTCAGTTATTTGCCTACACACACACAATTAATGTGTTTGGCCTTTCCATGTGTGTGTTTACTTTTTGAAGTATGATCCTAGAGATCTGCCAAATTACTGTGCAACTATGTGTGTGTTTAGCTTGATTCCTCTATGCAACACACCATTTCATAATTCTGTAGCTCCAGGTGTGGATGCTGACATTTGAACTGTAGCATATCAGTGCACAACCTAATGTTTAGACAGGTTCTAGTCCTCTTTCTCACATATACACTGACTTAACACTATCAACCAACTGGGTAAATGCGGCTTGAGAAAACAGAACAATGCAATCAATGAGGCAAGGTCTTTCCTGGCCCTATGATAGCACACAGGGATTTGAATGGAGAACTGGGAGAAAGATGCTTTATGAATTAAAAGTAAAGAATTTCATATTTATTTTACAGTTACAGAACAGTCATTCTGCTTCTTTATAGACTTGGAATTGTTGCAAGTCAGTGCCATGGTACAATCTTCTCAGGGCGGGATCTCAAGATGGTTAAAAAATATTTTTTTCTTCTAAAAAACAATTAGGTGTTTCAACACCTATCCAATGAGCTCAACATGCAAATGTCTGGTCTATCTATGGAAGCTTGATTGACTATATAACATATGGCTTTTCTGAAAGCAAAAATGACAAAAAGTGCATCCAACACAAAAAAAAGAATCAATTCCAGTCCGAATATAATGCATCATCCATGTTTTAAGAGAAGGCCCTGGTAAGCTGTTTCCTCTGTAAGCTGACTCACTGTCTGCGCCGCTGTACCACGCAGGCAAAAAGGTGCCCTCATGTAGAGCTATTGCTGTCAAAGTTCAGAGGTCAAGACAGACCCCTGCTCGGTCTCAGAGGGCCAGTCTGTACTTCCTGCCAAGATACGTTTCCCTTAAATAAATACGGTAGTTTTTGTCTCTCTGAGGGAATGGGGTATCCAGCAACCGGGTGTGCCGCACAACCTCCCAACCTTCTAACCTCCTGACGTTGCATCAGCCATGAAGACAGAGTTGTGTTGTTGTCCCTCCACTCCTGTGTGTTTCCATTTCCACAGCACTAGCTAGCTAGTAGCCGAAGCCCAGGTGTGTGGGCCGTGGCTGCCGGCTACAGCTATACAGTCATTATCTGGGACCGTAGTCATAGTTAGCGGGGGCACTAGTTGTGGAGTACATGTTAGCTGTGGCTGGGTTCATGTGGTGGTGGTACGTGTGTCCTCTGATGCCGGGTATGGGGTAGGGTGAAGGCCGGGTCTTAGCCCCCAGGTAGTGTTCGTAGGATGTGGGGTACTTGTAGGGGTGGTGGTGCAGGGTGTCTTGGGCCAGTGGGTGGCCGTCCGGGATACGCAGGTCGTGGGGAGGGCTTGGCCGGCCACTGGTGAGGGGGACGGCGTGGAGGCCTCCTTGGACGGGGAGGGCAGGGCTGAGGACACGTGACATTAGCTGGTGGGCGGGGTCAGCGTGTATCGGCGTGCCATTGGGGTCCCGGTCGTAGTCCCGCCTATTGTCCTCTAAAGTCAACAACAAACAAAAGCAGACAGTCAGAGATAGGCTTACTGTAAAGTAGGCATATTAGCCAAGCATTAGCATAACAAAGGCATTTTTATAATTGTGCAATCTACATTGTGAAAGCTACATTTACTGTAGGTGATCTCTGTTCAATATTTCATATGGATATTAACTTATGAAAGATAACATTTACTCGTATTTCAGTTATAGCATTGCTAAATTGAGATTAAATGTGTACTTTGTTCTAAAATATAACAATTCCTGGATTCAATAACTCTCTCAGTGAAAGTAATGAACTATATTCCTCATCTGAGACAAAGGAAGGGCTACAGACCTTTCTCTGAGCCGTTCTGAAGTGGGGGAGAAGACATTGGATTCCTTGTTCTGGCAAAGGCACTCATAATTGGCAGAGAGCCTGGCCTATGATTCCTGGGCCTGGAGCAGAGAGAATGGATTTAGTTACACTGACTGTACCTACTCTTTTAATGTGTGTCAGAAATACCAATATCTTAACTATGTAATAAGGTAGAGAAGGCAGATAACAGAGCCACAAGACATAACATGAGTAAATTACATTTACATATGTTTGTGTCACATTTGCTGTAAATAGGCTATTACATATTTCTTATTCACTGGTTCCATTCAGACAATTTGATGCACTTTTGTAAAAATGTATCCAGTTAATTGTCGTTGATGAATGGAGTAAATTGAGTTTCAAAGTGTGTGTTCTCTCACCAGTCCTCTGGATCACAGTCCCTGAAGCCTTTTGCGAAAGGATTACTGGCGATTTTTAGCTGCGTTATCTACAAGGAAAAGGACAAAGTCAAGTAAACATTCATGTCAAAGTGGAAAGTCCAATAGAACAACACATCATTACGTGACATATACACGATTGTTCCAGGCTTTTGGGTTTAGGCTATGATTAAACACGTGAACGTGTAATATTCATGAAATACATAGTAGCCTAGGCCTCCTATACTCGAAACGAAAAAAATAGAGTGGAACGTATCTCTGACTATGGCGAGATAGATCTACTAACTAGTGAGGCTCAAAGCATTTACCGTTACGTTGACTTAAAGAACGACACTATAGCGACCCCTTTCTCATTTTATCGAAACATAGTTTATGCCAATATATTATAACCACATTTAACATTTAAGTCATTTAGCAGACGCTCTTATCCAGAGCGACTTACAAATTGGTGCATTCACCTTATGACCAACATGAAGGTAGGCATTTATCAACAAACAAACGGAAAACGTAGTTTTGATAATTGCCTACAGTTTAACACGTTTTGTGACCTTGACACTGAAATGAAATGCCAGCTGAACGTGTCATTTTTAATAATTGATGAGACCAATAGTTTTGCACATCCGTGAATGAAGTTATGTGGTCATGAATGTCCGGAATGAGTTGATCAACAAACTTAAAGCCCCTCGGTGCGCGTTGGAGACCCGTTAGAGACCGAGAGGTCAAACAGATAACACAGAGCAGGAAGGACCGAGGAAAAAAAGAGAGTAACTGGACAGCTGTGCAGGGGCATCAGTGCACCTTTCAGGCGCAAAAATATCATGTGAACGAATTATGTTCAGCTATTTGATACAAGAAAAACATTTGTTTAAAGTACACGGGATCAAAGCAAGAATTAGTTGCTCCATAAAAGGAATGATGCAACGTCAAATAGCTCTTTTTACATTTCTTAAATTTGGTTTACATTTAAAGATGGTTCGTTTAATCCATAATGTGTTTCACATAAATGTAGATTTTTTTTTGGGGGGGGGGGGGGGTTATGTAGCCTAATTTTGTCATAGTGCATTAAAGTCGGGTTTACTAGCAGTAGGCCTACATGGTGTTCATTTGTGCCCTGTTGGAAATATGTAATAGTCAAATCATGCACACATTAATTAAAACATCTAGGATTCGTTTGTCAATCGAATGATTTTTCATGCAAATTATTAGGCTATTACTTACTAGGCGAATACTATGAGTTTTACTTCATTATTATGAATAGAGGCAAACAGGCTGGGTCCACGTATATCGTGCTGTTTAATGCCTTCCGTTTTAGAGTTTGCCTTATTCAGTTACACTTCTTAAATAGCCCCATGGTGCAAAAACACTGCATAAAGTTCGTGAGTTTGTGAAAACACAAAAACACACTACAACAAGCATCCGTTATCATGCTGTGATTTGATCATATAGGCCTAATGTGTGTTATTATATCTGCATAGCATGTAAAGTGAGCTATCCTTACCCTGTGGTTCTGGTACGCTGTGACCGCCGTGAACCGTGTTTCCTCAAAAACAAAGGTCTTATAATTCTCCTCCGCATACTTCTCACTGTCTTTGCGTGGGTCCACGTAGACGACGTGGAATCTCGGCTGGTATCTGTGCATTGAGTTCAGAATGATCTGCAGCGGGAGCGGGGAAAATGTTAGGTCTAATGGAATAAAACTGACTTATAAAATTAACTCAAAAGCTCAATGGACATTTTGTCGATTGCGATGTCTCTAAAAAAATGTTTTCATAATCCTCTGATGGCTAATCAACGCAGGGGTTAGTTAATAAGCACAATTATCTTGAAAGTCAACACATTTTACGCACGATGAAATTGATCAAATCATTAAAATTATGATTAACATTATGTAAAATCAATCAGATCTATTCATCAGGAATGAGTAACCTGGAAAAAAAAACTATATGTGTAGGAAAATAAATTTGAAAAAAGTAACTCTGTCCGTGGAAACATTTTGGCACACAAGACAAAACGAATGTGCAGGTGCTTTATAAATATTAGACTCTCTTTCAAGTCATTTGAAAGCAATGGCAAGCAGTGCAAATAAATACTTATTTTGTAAACTAAGGTCTTCGTTACAATACTTACATGTCCATTGTCATCCAGTAAATTGTTAGTCAGTTTTAGTTTATCGAATGAGACTATCTGCTTCATCCACTGTGCGCCCTTGGCGGGAGAGTCGGGGTGGTAATGAACTCTCCCGGGAGTAGCAGGGTCAGCTTTACCCGCCACCAGCCAGGAGGAGCTGTGAAAAGCATACCTAAGACAGGAAGAAAGGAGCAACATTTTAATTGAGGTTTCATAGACCTACATTCTGTTTTTCAATTGAATTCCTTGTCTCGGGCCTATACTTTGAGTTGGATACATGCTCATTGGAACATATGCCATAGCCTATACATTCACTGCAGCGAAAGTAGACTGGCACAAAATATCTTCCAAGAAAAGTATAGATTTGTATCTTGTTCATTTGGTAAATAAAATGTACCTGTATCGTTTGTCGTCGACTGGTAGGAAATCCATTAGCAGCATGTAGTCTGCCATAGGATCCATTCCAAATATTTTCACTTGAAATGTTGGAAACATTCGCCTGACAGAAGAAAACACATGAAACGTTTACATCGGTTTTCTTTGACTTGGCTCTAGCATTGTCTATGGGTTCATCTGCAAATGTTTGTCACTGGGGTTTGCTTGCGTGGGATTTGGGAGATTGTGGCACATCCCCGTCAGAAAATAAATTATATGTTGTGATATACTTCGCGATATTATTTTAGATTACACCATTTAGCCTTTTTTCTTTTTTCAACAGTCGAAAACTTTATCTCACCCGCAGCCAGGATTGTTATAGGGTATGCATTTTGCATTAGGCCTATATGTTGTTGCTGAAGGCCTCATGTTATAACGCCTTCCAAGGAAGAAGGAGGCCCAGGATTTTCGTTTTTTTGTATGAAGTGATTCAATGCATGAATAAACAATGTTAGAGTATGGTTACATTTTTGCAAATTACGCTGAGCTTTATTTAACACTGTACAGTGGTTTGCGAAAGTATTCACCCCCTTCACATTTTTCCTATTTTGTTGCCAATACTTTGTAGAGCCACCTTTTGTAGCAATTACAGCTGCAAGTTTCTTGGGGTATGTCTCTATAAGATAGGCACATCTAGCCACTGGGATTTTTGCCCATTCTTCAAAGAAAAACTGCTCCAGCTCCTTCAAGTTGGATGGGTTCCACTGGTGTACAGCAATCTTTAAGTCATACCACATATTCTCAATTGGATTGAGGTCTGGGCTTTGACTAAGCCATTCCAAGACATTTAACTGTTTCCCCTTAAACCACTCAAGTGGTGCTTTAGCAGTATGCTTAAGGTCATTGTCCTGCTGGAAGGTGAACCTCCATCCCAGTCTCAAATCTCTGGAACACTGAAACAGGTTTCCCTTAAGAATTTCCCTGTATTTATCACCATGCATCATTCCTTCAATTCCGACCAGTTTCCCAGTCCCTTCCAATGAAAAACATCCCCACAGCATGATGCTATCACCACCATGCTTCACTGTGGGGATGGTGTTCTCGGGGTGAAGTGAGGTGTTGGGTTTGCACAAGACAACTGTGTTTTCCTTGATGGCCAAAAAGCTACATTTCTGTCTCATCTGACCAGAGTACCTTCTTCCATATGTCTGGGGAGTCTCCCACATGCCTTTTGGCAAACACCAAACCTGTTTGCTTATTTTTTTCTTTAAGCAATGGATTTTTTTCTGGACACTCTTCCGTAAAACCCAGCTCTGTGGAGTGTACGGCTTAGTGGTCCTATGGATAGATACTCCAATCTCCGCTGTGGAGCTTAGCAGCTCCTTCAGGGTTATCTTTGGTGTCTTTGTTGTCTCTCTGATTAACGCCCTTCTTGACTGATCTGTGAGTTTTGGTGGGCGGCCTTTTCCTTATTTTTATTTATTTATTTTACCTTTATTTAACTAGGCAAGTCAGTTAAGAACAAATTCTTATTTTCAATGACGGCCTAGGAATAGTGGATTAACTGCCTGTTCAGGGGCAGAACGACAGATTTGTACCTTGTCAGCTCGGGGGTTTGAACTTGCAACCTTCCGGTTACTAGTCCAACGCTCTAACCACTAGTTGTTGTGGTGCCATATTCTTTACATTTTTAAATAATGGATTCAATGGTGCTCCGTGGGACGTTTCTGATATGTTTTATAATCCAACCCTGATCTGTACCTCTCCACAACTTTGTCCCTGACCTGTTTTGAGAGCTCCTTGGTCTTCATGGTGCCGATTGCATGGTGGTGCCCCTTGCTTGGTGGTGTTGTAGACTCTGGGGCCTTTCAGAACAGGTGTATATATAGTGAGATCATGTGACATATCATGTGATCATAGTTAACTAATTATGTGACTTCTGAAGGTAATTGGTTGCACCAGATCTTATTTAGGGGCTTCATAGCAAAGGGGTTGAATACATTGAAAACGCACCAGTTTTACGTTTTTTTAGTTTCACTTCACCAATTTGGACTATTTTATGTCCGTTACATGAAATCCCCCCCAAAATCCATTTAAATGACAGGTTGTAATGCAACAAAATAGTAAAAACGCCAAGGGGGGTGAATACTTTTGCAAGTCATTTGCATTTCTCTTGCATTTCTCTTCTGCCCTTTGATGAATTCTAACCACACACACACGTTGTTGCATCAAGGGACAATTATTTTCCTTCACCCTATCTTTCATAAATTGGCCTACTCTCTCTTTCTCTCTCCCCTCATGCACACACATGCAGACGGGGTGGGGTGTCTCATATACCTTAAAACGTTTTATTGTATGTGAAGTAATCCGCCAAACCAGTGAAAGTGATCCTAAAATACTTGCTCAATTAACGTCAGTGTCTATTCAATGCTGCAGTTGTGGATAGGTGAGGCTAAAGTAGCTTTTAAAGTGCTCTCCCTCAGATCCTGTGTTGCTCAGTGTCTCTGGAATGACAGATGTTGTTCTGCTGTCACCCTATAACACAGAGCAGGTCAACTGAGCATTCGTAAATGCCATTTCTTACATCTTTTACATCAAATCCTAAAATAAATATTGAATAATAAACGCAGTAATTCGTAGTATGGCAAGTGGGCCCAAATAGTCCAGTAACAATTGCCTACGACATTGCATAAATAATGACTATGGTCATATAGCCAAATTCACCAATATGTTTTTTTGACTGCTATTCATATTTATGCTATCAAATGCTATCAAATATTGTTTTATTGCTCCGTTGCCTACGAGACAGCATGTAAATATCAAGGTTATATTATGAGAGAAAGAAATAGGCATAGGCCTGTAATTTTACTAATACCTGGATTGTTTACAGTAGCAAGTTATTTTAATGCAAAACTTTCTAGCTTTTGAAAAGCGCAAAATGTTGCATTTTGATAGGGTATTAAAAGGAAAGGGGTGCATAACCGTAACAGTCGAATAAATTAGTTATAACTCAAAAGTTGGATATGCGTCAAAATCTTCATGATTGATGTATTGTAACAGGCCAGGTTACTCATTCCTGTCGATTTGGAAATATTTGGTTGTTTTCGCTGCATAACATTTAGAAGTTGTTCATTTGCAGGTTTAGAAGAAGTAACTGCTAAATGCTCACTTTTGTTCATTAAACTGATAGCATAGCTAGCATACAGAAATCGGTGGTGGTAGTCAGTCGTTTGAACTGTAATACAGTTGATTGGTGATGATGGGTTTGGCATCCATACAAGCATTACTACCTCGAATTACATTGACATCTTTACCGCATCTATGCCATTGCCCGAAAAATGCGAATTCTGGAACGTTCTTTATAGTTCTCTATCTGTTTTAACAATCTCATGTATTGTCCCCTACATGCCTTAGTTTGGTGTTATTACTCTGTATAAGATAGGAAAGCACAAGTTTAACCTTTGTGGGGTGGGCCTTTATGTCAAGGAAAGCATGACTCACACAGGGGAAACAGAAGGGCCTTTACGCATACAATTATCCCCTAAAAACGCACGCGTAACTTGTATCAACGCCCTTTCGAATATCATAATTTTATTCAGTCAGAAATAATAAGCTTTCTCTGCCCACACGTGTAGGCCGTTTAAAATGTTTGCTGTGAAATAGCCTACCCTTCATTGTATCCACTACTCCAAATTAAATAAAAATGCTTAATTTCAGAGAATGTTTAACATAAAAACTGCAGGCACAATATTTGATTCGGTTACAGTCTGACTAGAAATGATATTTAACACAACAGTATATTCATTTAATAGGCCTAGTTTTTGAGTGAATATTTTATCTAAATATTACAGTAAAATGAGCTAAGAGATGTTTTCAATAGGTCGATAAGCTTGTATATTGCTGCGTAATTTCCATTGCAACATAACACCAACATCAATTTGTAATTGAGTAAATACACACCAACTTTAAATATCTTCTCCCAACGTATCTCATGATTTAGGCCTACTTTTTTTTGCGTGTGTAAGCTCTCATGGCATACATTTGAAATAGGAAACTAAATATTTGTTCATAACATGAGCTTATATCTGGAAGCCCAATGCACCCTAACCCAGTGAAGCTTGCGTGTCTCATGGTGTGACTTCCACTCACCTTCCAGCCTTAGTAACGATCATCTCCGTTCCCAGGTGATTAAATTCATCCCATAAAGCTTTCATCTCCAACTGAACGTTAATGTTGGCCACCTTAGGGTTCTTTTTCACCAGAGACTTGCTGTTTGGTGTGGAACTGGGGGACGACGAGGAACAGTTGGAAGACCCGGTGTCGCTCTGCTGGGCCTGTGCCGGGTTCGACCCCGAGTAGTTGTAGCTGTGTTGAGCGGCCGGGCATGGCTCAAAGTGGGTGTCATGTTGGCTGTAGGGGTCCCCGGGGGACGGAGAGAGATGGTAACTCCCCGGTGCGTTGAGGCTGCTTAGGCTGCTGGTCGTGAAGGCTGCAACATCGCAAAAATGGGACAGCTGCGTCAGCCACGGACTGGATATTGCTGAAATCATTCCAAAAGCTGGATTTTACTATATGCTTTGCACACAGAAAGCAGTTGTAGTCTTGAGTTATTTTTTTCAAAGTCAAACAGCCTTTATAGATTTTCGAATAGTTTTACAATAGTTTCCGTTTCGTGCGTCTATTAGTATTTTCTGCGTCCATTAATCCTCGCTGTTGCATCCAATGCTGAAATAAACTACAGCCTAAATCCTAAAATGCCAGTTGCCTTTAGTGAATTCGCTCGCAACGTTTCTCGCAAAAAGTTCAATAGCGAGGGAAAAAAACATTTAGAACTTTTATTTTGCTGCGTCCCTAATTATAATTCCCAATACTGACCAAAAATGTTTTTGTGGAGCTATATCCCTGTGCATACACGTAAATTGTTTTTTCGAGGGATTGTGTTCAAAAGTATTCCAGGCGGCCTCCGATCTGCTGCGCTACTGCGGTATGCTAGACTGCAATCCAGACTTCTTTCTTATCTCTCTACAGGGCCTCCCCTTCACGATAAAACCGGTTCTTATTTCTATTTAGATAAGGAACTGCAGGTAATGTGCCTTTCCTCGCCTTGGGACGAGACTGATTGACAGTGAAGTGCGCCCCTTTTAATGGGCTTTCCGGCACCCATTTACTTTTGGATAAGGGTATCGCCCACATCGTCCTCCTGTAACAATAGACGGGCTAGCTGGCACAGTGAAGGGACAACTTTTTTACGAGGTAAACAAACACGTATATGCATGAACAAACAAACGCAACATTATTTTGGGGTTAATGTATCTTGAATTATTATTATATGCCAAATGGAACTGGGATAAGGGACCCAATTCCACTGTGTTGGACATAGGCCTATTGTCAACTGTTTTTACCATTAATACGCACTGGTGACCCATGAACCCCCGCCCCTAAATTCTCATTCCTTATTTTCAAAATGTGTTATCGTTCTCTTCTCTGATGGCAGTAGCTTGTGTAAGAACTGAAATCACTATTTTGACAAGCTTCTGCAGTTCTGTAAAGATATCATTCGCTTATGAACACAGTTTTTTCCCCCGAAGTTATGATTCGTTTAAGTTATGAATAACTTCCTATTGTCATATGCACCATATTTTTTCGCGGAATATTCCTATAGTATATATATACTGGATCTGACTTTTCGGGAATATTTTTATATTAACTTACCTTTACATTGTAGCCTAGTCTAGCATCAACATTGTTTTATTGTTAGAGTTACACTAACTCAAACATCTGGATGCTCAATTTTAGTATATTGCCGGAACAAGATCACATCTGTATACAACAACAACATAAACAACAACAACAACACGAGATGAGCAACAAACAAACTTGAAGCAAGCAAATATTTACAATGTTATTGTCAAGACCGCGCTCGTACCTTCCATTTCTCTGGTGACAGTGCTGTAGTGCATTTTAAACGAAGTGTAACAGTTGTGCTGGTTTTGCTTGTCCAGGCCAGTGCGGTGTTTGTCAAATCTTGCGTTTCCTGCTTGCTCCGCAGCTGAAATCAGAGAGGCTATACTGAAAGCATTTGCTTTTGGAGAGAGGGGACCGCTGTCGTCCATAGGCGAGAAATCAGGTCGAGAAATCCGTCTCTCCTCTGCTTCCTTTACGCCCTATTCCAGAAAACAGAAGGCTAGACACAATGCGCAGGAACATACGCTGCAATAGTTTTACATTTCTCCTCTAACTTTCGTTGATATTCAGTGACCTTTTGGCGAAGTAGTTTAGGTAACTCCGCTGTTTTTAAGGCAAAGTATTTCCACTGAATCTTTTTGAAGATATGGTCAACATTTATAACTTTTCCATTGCACGAATTCAATTGATATGCCCAAACACGTCCACATGATTCAAAACCTCGTTCATCCGCAGAGAGCTCTTCCCTTCTCCCCCATTCGGCGGCTGGGTGATGTCATAAGAGCTCGCTCGTCTGCCTTGAGGAGAAGCTACCGCAGAGAGAATGTCAAAAGTGAGAGCTCCACGCCTCCCTTGCAGGGCTCTAAAAAAAGTGTACACGCTTTGACTGGATGTTTTATTTGAATAAGATCTGGTCAATCATGTGCCAAATTTGAATACACTTTGGGAAAAAAGTATAACGTCATTGCGGATGTCCGGTTTGAAAGTGCTGCAATTATACAGTAAATTATATTACTGGGTATTTTGGTTGTGCAATGATAGCGCGCGTAATTTCCAAATACCTTGGGCATGGGGCTGTTGTTATCCTGAGCTTCTTGGTCAAATGAACTAGGCATTGTTGTTGCGTCTATTCTTATGGAGTTTGGATTAATGTATTAATTTATGGTTATTTTGTTCCCATAATTTCCCAAATGTATGTATTGCCTAATTGGTGCAATGGCTGCACCACCCAATACAATATGACCTCACTTAATACCTGAATACTATTGATCTCACGATCAGACAATAGTTAGACATTTGTTTAACTCATATGGATTATAGCGTTTTATTTTTCGTAAACTAAATGATTGCCTATTTTTTGCCTGCCAATTGTAATCTCAACGCGTACAGCTATATTCCATCGTATGATAGTTAGTTTCTGGCTGGCTGGACATATTGGGTCTTGTAGTCAGTAAACAAAGTTCAGCGCAAGTGTTGCAGAATAAAGACTGGGGCTACTGCCCTGTGAGCCTGCTATAATGCAAGGAGAGCTGCCTCGTGCGCTTTGCTAGACACTTGACCTTTATCGTGCGTTTACAGTATCTCTTATCAGCTTATCAAGCTTCATAATTAATTAACAGTAACAAAAGTTTTGTTTGGTTGAGTTACTGCGATAGCAACCGGGATTGAGTCTAATTTACACTTGGGCTATTGAATAATGCTTTGCTGCAGCGGGCTAATGGGATAATTTAGTGAGCTGCACCGCTGTTGTCTTTGCAGATTAAACCTATTTGTTTTGGATGTTTTCTTAATGCAATCAAACATAAATAAACTACTGTGGTAATCTGTTGTTTTTAAGTTTAGAATTGTACATAATTATTTGGATCATTAATATAATTAACCTTTATCTTTAGCCAACATAATTAACTCATGCAATAACCTTGAAAAGGAACACATTTCTTTGACCTTAGCCAGCAATCCCTGATTATTTATCTTTCTTGACTTACTACAGCATCTAAGCAAAGGCTAAATACACTTAAGTCGTATGTTGTTATACAGTAGCATCTTAAAATGCTAAACCAAGTGTGATAGACAAATAGGTCCACATCATTTCTTGATAGGATATAAATCAAGGACATGTATTATCACTTTATTGCCATGTCGTCTATCGGCCTCAGTGTTCACTGTGCTGTTTTGATATTTCATGAAAATGCAAGACTAACATTGTTTTATTATCTTGAAGATTAAGTAACCCACCTAAAGAAAATGGCCATGCATTTTGTTATATTTTATCAGATGATGCCATTGATACCAGCTCACTTCATCATTGCCATGTCGGAAGCGTCCTTTCTTTGTAAATACTCAGGTGATAACAGACAAAATACAGAACCTGATCAAATAGGAAGACTATTTAGGAATTCGCTTGAAGGCCTTGGCGCACATGCGGGAGGCGACAGAAAACACGTATTCAACAAGATTTGCACGAATGAGCAATGAATTAGCAGACACATAACATTTCCTAAATAATGAGAGTAATGGTTTATACTCTCATGAAGTAATGTTTATTTTATTTTATATATACAGTATGTTCATTACTTAATGAATGGACAGCCTAAACATATTATGTTTCCTATTGTGTTTCCTGACATGAGTGTCTTATCTTCACCTATAAATACAATTATACATTTTAGACTAGCCTATAGCTAGGTAGGTATACGTTCACGTTGCAAATAAGATAAAATAGCAGTAGCTCAAATAATTGGTGGACATAGGCTATTGCCATATTGGCCATATTCGTAGTAATTTGAACGGCAATATTTCCTGACCATTTGAAGCCCATATCTTACATTTATTTAAAGCGTGGTGAGTTTGGTGGGACACTCCGCAGCGCTGGTAAAGTTACCTGTTATGACTCTCGCTGGCTCCTCACCATGTTCAGTTGCCAAACGTTCTTGGACGTTTCAGATATAAATGCCATGAATAGAGCCGACGTGATTCCTTATTATACAACAGAGGCATATTTGTTATGCAAAGCATATTCCAAACTGAACGTTCCAAAACGTTGCGTCCTGCTGAACGCGCCCGAGGTGTGCCTGTTGCAACTTTGCATAGTTTACCGTGGTAGGTCTACCTCTGAAGTTTTTACGGTTCTTTTGCGCGCACTGAGAATCGTCCGGTCATAGTTACTAGTTTTAATGGTGCCTTTAACCTAGTTTATGCTTTGTCTCGGTTAATGTGTCTAAACATTTATTAAGCCTTTGTTTGTTTATTTGTGAATGAATTCAAAAGTGGTCATCTTAATAGATGGCCCTGGTTAGTTAGTGTGCATGATTTAGACGGTTAAAATCGTGTTCTCAGCATCCATCGTCAAAAGATACAGATATACATCGACAATTGCATGTCTTAGGCTACAGGGGCGGGATAGATCAGTTAGCCTGCAAATGATGGAAAACACAATGACTGTTTTTGTATTTATTTGTATCTTTTATATTTCAGTTAGGCCTATTTAAATGGACCATAACAGACAAGATTTATCTGTCGTTATTCCGATGTAGTCTATAAGTGTTAATGAGGCCCACTCAAACGTTAGCCCAGCAATAATGATGTGGAGGCCTAATTTAGAGTTATTGCCTGATTTAAAGTCAATTGTGTTTATTTTACGCAGTAGCTTAATGTAATGTATTTCGTCCTGCTGTATGTTAGTTAGCCGACTCGTCGAGAAATATTCGATAGGTTATTCCCTTATTTGGATGTTGACGCATCCGAAGAGGCCTCGGTGGATTTTGTCCAAATCCGGGACATCATCTCCATCAGTGACGCAGATATTCCGTCTAGATAAGGAGCAGCGAGCGGGGACAGCAGTGCCATTGACCTCCAAATGCAGGAAACCGGGGACAAAGGAAGTGCTGTTGAGCCAATGTATTTTACTCATCTCACTGTTTGTAGTTCTCTTGGTTTTTATGTTGTTTCAATAAGGAATGCCATAGGCCTATTATTGTTCACACGTTTCATCAAGAGTGTAACTATTAACATTTGAAATGCAATTTTGTGATCAATGTTCAACAGCTTTCATTGTCCTCCGTTTGCAATTGCCCCTTTAGACCTGTGCTTTTGAATATACAGTACCTTAATCCATAGATTACACGTTTTCATTCCTTCATCTTCTACTTTCTGCCCGACCAATGGCATGTTTTAAACCTAACCCATCACGCTAGCGAGATAGGTAGTGATGTCATTTTCTTATTTTTAAAGAAACGTTTTCACGTTAGTCTTATACTTCCATAAAGCGGAACACACTTTCATTAAGTAGCCTAGGTTAAATGGCCCGAAAACGTCGTGCATAATTCAATGTTTTAGGGGGTAACGCATGCATCAAGTTTACAGGCGCAATATTTGTAATTATTCTTTTTTAAATGTAACCTTTATTTAACTAGGAAAGTCATTTAAGAACAAATTCTTATTTACAGTGACGGCCTACGGGTGATCAGTGGGTTAACTGCCTTGTTCAGGGGCAGAACGCCAGATTTGTACTTTGTCATGTCGGGTTTTCGATCCAGCAAACTTTGGGTTACTGGCCCAACACTCTAACCACTTGGCTACCTGCCTGTGGCACCAGTGGACATCGGTGGTTTGTTTAACCTTTTAAAACATGTTTTTATCGTGCCCAATTATGTTTTACTAGGAATAATATGCACCTATGTACTTCTTTTGGGCACGTGATATTGTGTACTATATAGGCTTTTGAATGATTTGTGTTTTGCATATAGGCCTATATTTCTTTTGAACAGTTCGATTTGGAATATAGCGTACCCTTTTTGTAGACACTTGAAAGATGTATATTCACTGGGTTACATGTATTTATTTGATCAGTTCTCCGAACAGATAGCCTGTTTGTTGTTCATGAAGTGAATAAACCAGTGTCACACCATGGACGAAAAATCCTTTCAACATTTATTTATCTCTAGTCTTCCTACCTCATCACTTGCTACTATACTTCTCCCATGTACCTTATGTAACATGGTCTAGTGTCCTTTTGTGTTTCTTTATAGGATAGGCTATAACTTATGTTGTCTCCAGTAATATGTGTATACCACTGCGCGTTATGCGTGGCTTGCGCAATGAAATGTGTATAGCAAGCAATATTTCGTTTATCATTTCCTTTTACCCCTAGGAGGGATGTATAAGTCTCTGCAAAAAACAACATTTGTAGCCTGCCGTTGGGTTTTACGTTATTTGTATTAGATGTTAAACAATATACGAGTAGGCCTATAGCCTACAATATTATAATATGCATTACAAGTATATTATTGTTGTTGTTTAGAAGTGATTATTATAGCCTGTCTATTCATTCTTATTGTTGTTGTTTAGAAGTGATTATTATAGCCTGTCTATTCATTCTTATTGTTGTTGTTTAGAAGTGATTATTATAGCCTGTCTATTCATTCTTATTGTTGTTGTTTAGAAGTGATTATTATAGCCTGTCTATTCATTCTTATTGTTGTTGTTTAGAAGTGATTATTATAGCCTGTCTATTCATTCGTATTGCTGTTTGTTGACATCGTTGTGCATGTTGTTTTTCTCGCTGTCAAAAGTTTGAAGTTGCCTGTTGATATATTTGGTAAGTCTTGTGTGGTCCGCTACTCTGTGCTAAATATTCTTCTGTTGTGGTAACATGATAAATCGCAAAAACAAGAGCTCCAGCCCATGCCTCATTAAATAACTTGGGACACAGTATCTGTTTAGGCATGCTCTCTGTTATCTTTGTGTGCTATCAAACGTCTAGGTGCGAAGTGGATTTGGCTTAGACACTTCGGCATGCTTGCCTCAGTACAATAATACTCTATTGTATTTTTGGCCTAACTGGTCCATGTCTGTAAAAAAAAGAAAAATACAAAATCTCTAACACCCACGCGTAAGCCTTTAGTGGTTGATTTTTAGGATCGTGTTCTATAGAAATAAATTAATAATTTAATAATTTCTAACCGTAATACAGCTAGAATTTCTAACAGATATTTTCAATTTCTAGAAAACCCCCAAAGGTTCGATGTTAATTAGAACCTCAAATCAATTAACAAATTATACATTTTAGTGGTGTCCAAGGATCATAAAACAACAATTTTAACATTCATATAGCGTGACTGAAAGTGTTGGGACAGACCAGCACGCTTCATATATAAAATTCTATCCTATGTAAATATTGGTCTAAATCCTTGAATAAGACAGGGAGGAAGTCAGCTAGTTGACCGCTGACAGTTGACTTGCTGAATAGCTGCTGTCCAGTCTCTCCACGGACATTTGGAAGTAATAAACAGCCAATAGTGCACATATAACAAGTCTTATAAAATGCCATTTAGACCATTTCACTTGAAGAAATTATTGTCCGCCTCATTGATTAGCTTCCTAAGTGGCTGACTGTCTGCATTCGATTATATCCGCATGAGAGTATTTAATTTAGAGTTTTATTAACCAGCCATCAAAAAATTTAATTGGATAATGTTAAAGTTTTTTCAGTGATGAATATAGGCTAATAGCCTGTATTATTACAGTTATTTGATTTTCATTTACGTTAGTTCATAACTATTTATTCAGATTTCGATTCAGATACATCACATTAATAAATAACTAGCGGTCTAAACTGAGATTATATCGAATAATTAAAAATGACATGCATAATTAATAATATATTTTGTAATGTGCCGTTTCTATTGTGCATGTGGGGAGCTATGAATCATTTTCTATCACGATAATTATATTGATGCAACAAATTCATGTTGTCACATTGGATACCAAATTATAGTAAGCCCCATGCAACCTCTTATCAGAAAAATATTCATTTTACAAATGAACACGAATTCGATAAGGCAACTTAATGAACTAAATGTATAGAATAGATAGGCTAACCCCTGAATACCTAGGTTAACGTGCAGAAACAACGAGGCATAAAGAACTAGAGCAAATTGGTTTCAAGTCTTGTATCAGAATGCCGGCCCGGCCATCAGGTGTTTTTAAATCTAGGCCTACATATGGCGATGAACTTTCCAGCCTGAGACCACCCGATGACCAGCCACACAGGTGTTTGCTTCAGTGTAGACTCGTTAGGGATAATCGGGTTGAAAGGCACTTTGACTGCAGTGCACATTAACTTGCAGTATTTTCAATTCCTTGCAAGATGCAATTTATAGCCTACTTATGATCATAACTTTTTTTCTCCATTGGGTGAAGACAATATCGCATAGGCTATTTGTGATTGGTAAATTGTTGGACTTTTTGTGAGATTTAGATGACAATTGCATGTGACCGAATATGTGACCAAAGTTGAAGACATAAAATGAATAGCTCTTGGAAAATTTACAGTAAAACACGTTTCCTTTTTGGCTTGAAAATCTATCTTTCCTGTTTCAACCCTTTTTATTTTTGGTCATCTTTGAACACGGATATGGGCATAAAAACACAATGGACACGAACACAATGGACAGATCTCTGACCATCATCCCCCAGTGTCCATACCAGGGAAAATTCCAACACTGCAAAAACCTCGATTTTCTCACGCAAACAAATCTCAGCAGGATTTGGAACCAGTGATTGTTCATTTGTGGAGCGTGATGTGATTTATTATTTAGTAGCCTATATTGCTATTTACTTGGTAAGCTAATATTCATTCTAACTTTTGCAAATTGAGTTTGACTGTTCATATTTATTTTAATCACTTATATATGTTAATAGGTTTGACCAGTAGGTTGGAAAGAGAACGAGGTGCTTTGCACGTTTAGAACTGAGAATTGCCCAGAGGCCTTGATGAAAGAACCAAAGGATGCCAGCACATATTGCTAAAAACATCATATGGTGCACCTGAGAGGAAATTGAACTAAAATATGTGTTCTTGAATGTTGGGCATAATTTGTGCAGTTCATACAGGATATGTATAAAATACACACACATTGTCATATTAAGAGCTAATAATACATTGCCAGAGCAACTGAAAAGCTTAATCCCTGTCCGTACTCTCTCTCTGTCTGGGCTAAAGTCTGGGTTATTGT
>NC_060177.1:73725424-73832924 GCF_021184085.1 Oncorhynchus gorbuscha
CCCTCAGTCAAGCAGTGAATTTCAAACACAGATTCAAACAAAGTTTTAAAAAGACGACATTGAATATCCCTTTGTGCATGGTGAAGCTAATAATTACACATTGGATGGTGTATCAATACACCCCGTCACTACAACGATACAAGTGTCCTTCCTAACTCATTTGCTGGAGAGGAAGGAAATCGCTCAGGAATTTCACCATGAGGCCAATGGTGACTTTAAAACAGTTACAGAGTTTAATGGCTGTGAAAAACAGAAAACTGAGGATGGATGAGCAACATTGTAGTTACTTCACAATACTAACCTAATTGACAGCGTGAAAAGTAGTAAGTCTGTACTGATTTTTTTTTCTTCAAAGCATACATCATGTTTGCAACAAAGCACTAAAGTAATGCTGCAAAAAATGCCTCAGAGAAATTGCATTTTTCTCCTGAATTCAAAGTGTTATTTTTGGGGGAAATTCAGTACACCACATTACTGAGTACCACTCTCCATATTTTCAAGTATAGTGGTGGCTGCATCATGTTATGGGTATGCTTCATTAAGTCATTAAGGACTGGGGAGTTTTTCAGGTAAAAAAAATAATGGAACGGAGCTAAGCACAGGCAAAATCCTAGAGAACAACCTGGTTCAGTCTGCTTTCCACCAGACACTGGTATATGAATTCACCTTTCAGCAGGACAAAGTGTCACACCTTGGTCATTGTATTTTGTGTTTTTGTTATATGTTTGGGTAGGCCAGGGTGTGACATGGGTTTATGTTGTTTTTCGTATTGGGGTTTGTAGTATTTGGGATTGCGGCTAATTAGGGGTGTTGTATAGGCTTGGCTGCCTGAGGCGATTCTCAATTGGAGTCAGGTGCTTATCGTTGTCTCTGATTGGGAACCGTATTTAGGCAGCCTGAGTTCGCTTTGTATTTCGTGGGTGTTTGTTCCTGTCTCTGTGTTGTAGTCACCAGATAGGCTGTAATTAGTTTCACGTTCCGTTCTGTTGTTTTTGTATTTCAGTTGTTTCATGTACCGCGATTTATTTTCATTAAAGTCATGAGTAACCTACACGCTGCATTTTGGTCCGACTTTCTTTCTTCAACAGACGAACGCCGTTACAGAAACACCCACCACTCTCACGGACCGAGCAGCATAGATAACTGGCAGGAGCTAAAGGAGGACGGTAGAGGCATGGAGTATACGACGTGGGAAGAAATCGACAGGTGGGCGGCCGACCCAGAGCGAGTTCAGGAGTTCCCTGTTAATTGTGAAGAGCAGTTGCAGTGGGAGAGGCTGCACCACTTGGAGAATTGGACATGGGAGGTGGAATTAGCCGGAAAAGGACCCTGGGCGCAGCCGGGAGAATATCGCCGTCCCAAGGAAGAAATAGATGCGGCTAAAGCGGAGAGGCACTGGTATGAGGAGGCAGCACGGCTACGCGGTTGGAAGCCGGAAAAGCAGCCCAAAAAAATTATTGGGGGGAGGCTAGAAGGGAGAATAGTTATGCCAGGTAGGAGACCTGCGCAAACTCCCTGTGCTCACCGTTGGGCTAGAGAGACCGGGCAGGCACCGTGTTATGCTATGGAGCGCACGGTGTTTCCAGTGCGGGTGCAGAGCCAGGTGCGGCACATACCAGCCCTTCCTATTGGCCGGGCTAGAGTGGGCATCGAGCCAGGTAATCTTGGGCAGGCTCGGTGCTCAAGAGCTCCAGTGCGCCTGCACGGTCCGGTCTATCCAGAGCCACCTCTACACACCAGTCCTCCGGTAGCAGCTCCCCGCACCAGGCTTCCTGTGCGTGTCCTCGATCCAGTACCACCAGTTCCAGCACCACGCACCAGGCCTCCAGTGCGCCTTGCCTGTTCAGCGCAGCCAGCGCTTTTCTCCTCTCCTGCGCTGTCGGAGTCTCCCGCCTGTTTAGCACAGCCAGAGCCTTTCTCCTCTCCTGCGCTGCTGGAGTCTCCAGTCTGCCCAGCGTCGCCAGTGCTCCCAGTCGGCCCAGCGCGGCCAGTGCTCCCAGTCTGCCCAGCGCGGCCAGTGCTCCCAGTCTGCCCAGCGCGGCCAGTGCTCCCAGTCTGCCCAGCGCGGCCAGTGCTCCCAGTCTGCCCAGTGCGGCCAGTGCCCCCAGTCTGCCCAGCGCCGCCAGTGCTCCCAGTCTGCCCAGCACCGCCAGTCTGCCCAGCGCCGCCAGTCTGACCAGCGCCGCCAGTCTACCCAGCGCCGCCAGACAACCAGTCTCTTCCAGATCTGCCAGACAACCAGTCTCTTCCAGATCTGCCCGACAACCAGTCTCTTCCAGATCTGCCAGCCAGCCAGGATTTACCGGAGCCTACTACCTGCCTGAGCTTCATCTCAGTACTGGGCTTCATCTCAGTACTGGGCTTCCTCTTAGTACTGGGCTTCCTCTCAGTACTGGGCTTCCTCTCAGTACTGGGCTTCCCCTCAGTACCGGGCTTCCCCTCAGTCCCGGGCTGCTTCTGTCCCGAGCTGCCCCTCTGTCCCGAGCTGCCCCTCTGTCCCGAGCTGCCCCTCTGTCCCGAGCTGCCCCTCTGTCCCGAGCTGCCCCTCTGTCCCGAGATGCCCCTCTGTCCCGAGCTGCTCCTCAGTTATGTGGGGATCTGGGTGAGGACTATTAGGCCATGGTCGGCGGAGAGGGTGGATTACCCCAGGACGCAAAGGGGAGGAACTATTACATTAATGGAGTGGGGTCTACGTCCCGAGCCAGAACCGCCACCATGGACAGACTCCCACCCGGACCCTCCCTATGCTCTTGAGGTGCGTCCGGGAGTCCGCACCTTAGGGGGGGTTCTGTCACGCCTTGGTCATTGTATTTTGTGTTTTTGTTATATGTTTGGGTAGGCCAGGGTGTGACATGGGTTTATATGTTGTTTTTCATATTGGGGTTTGTAGTATTTGGGATCGCGGCTAATTAGGGGTGTTGTATAGGCTTGGCTGCCTGAGGCGATTCTCAATTGGAGTCAGGTGCTTATCGTTGTCTCTGATTGGGAACCGTATTTAGGCAGCCTGAGTTCGCTTTGTATTTCGTGGGTGTTTGTTCCTGTCTCTGTGTTGTAGTCACCAGATAGGCTGTAATTAGTTTCACGTTCCGTTCTGTTGTTTTTGTATTTCAGTTGTTTCATGTACCGCGATTTATTTTCATTAAAGTCATGAGTAACCTACGCGCTGCATTTCGGTCCGACTTTCTTTCTTCAACAGACAAACTCCATTACACAAAGGTGCTTCTACAAAGTATTGACTCGATGGAGTGGCTACTTATGTAAATGACATGTTTCTGTATTTCATTTTGAATAAATGTGGGGAAAACATGTTTATTTATCAAAAGCGCCTCCAGAGTGGTGCAGCGGTCTAAGGCACTGTATTGCAGTGTTAGATGCATCACTACAAACCCTGGTTCAATCCCAGGCTGTATCAAAACCGTCTGTGATTGGGAGTCCCATAGGTCGGCGCACAATTGGCCTAGCGTCGTTCGGTTTAGGGGAGAATTTGGCCGGGTGGCTCATTGTGCTCTAGCAGCTCCTTGTGGACCAGGCACCTTCAAGCTGACAATGGTCATCAGTTGAACAGTGTTTCCTCCAACACATTGGTTAAGCGGGTGGGTGTTAAGAAGCGCAGTTTGGTGTGTCATGTTTCAGAGGACCCATGACTCGACCTTTGCCTCCCGAGCCCGTTGGGGAGTTGCCGTGATGAGACAAGATCAAAATTGGGGATAATAAATAGGGTAAAAAAATGTATTATTATAAAATACTTTTAATCCATTTTGAATTCAGGCTGTAAAACAATGATATGTGGAATAAGTCAAGGGGTATGAAAACTTTCTGAAGGAACTGGGTTTGCTATGTATTAAAAAGTGAGGTATTGAGCAGGGATCCAGGCAGTGAGGTGGTGAGTACCATATGGAGAAGGGGGAGATAGCGGGGTAGCAGGGAGGAGAGGGAGCTGAGGGATGGGAGGCTGGTGGTACTGCTCATTATGGTGACTCAGTGGCCACGGGGGGAACAGAGTGACTGAGAAGTAAGTGTAGGGTCCCCTGGGCCCCAGCTCTGCCTCCCTCAGCAACTTTCCGCAGCTCATAGACTGACTGAGCACGCACAGGAACAATGCAGCCAGCGGCCTGGGGACCCAGCCACCGTAGCCGCAGAGCCAACTTCACTTTTAACAGTTTACAACAGAATTAAACAGACTGCAAACTTTTCACTTTACATAAGATAAGGAAATTAGCATAGTGTTACGCCATAGGAGACATAAGACACAAAGTGCGGTGAAGAGGAATATTGTGTGCCAGACAACCAATTTTAACAGCACTAAAGCGGATTTATAGAAGTAGGGACTTACTGAAATTAAGTGGAGGAGAGTTCATGTTTTTTACTTTTAAGGAAATTAGCTACGGCAGTATTTAAAGACAGCCAGCTGGTAATGTTGGTTTCAGGTTGATCTGTCCTGCTTCAATTAAGAAATTACTCCATTTGGGACTTCTAATAACTCACTGTCTTTCAAGGTGATTCAAGAAAGCATATTTATTTCCATACAGTAGGTCAGATCAAAATATCTAGGATATTTGTGAGTTCAAATAATGAAGGGCAATTGTAAAGAAAATCATAATAATCAGTCTAGGAAGCACTTGGATTTAAAAAACGTGCGTGTCAAATCATATCTTCCTGTAATGAATATGCCTACTCAAATTAAATCATGTACTGCTGGGCTGTAAATTCCTTTCCTGGCTCGTCCAAAAACGAGAGGTGCAACTCATCATATTGGACGTGTTTTAACTCACATCTCAATGTAAATGATTTTCTGCAGTAGATGGCATAGCAGTGAAATATTGGAGCCATTTTTCTAAATGAAATCTTGTCATTTCTCTGCTTCTCTCCTGAAATGTTCACTCATGAAATTGCTATATAATGAAACGTGACAGGTCAGCATTTGAGGAAAATGGTGGCTGTCAAAAAGCTAAAGTTGCAAAAAGGCCTATGAAGCAGTTATGACGGATCCCTTATTCAGTGTTCAGAATCAAAACATCAATACTGTATGTTACTTCCTTACCTCATACCTCAGTAATTCATATTTGTCTTGAGTAAATAATCAGCCTTATTAGCTATTTAATACTAATCATGATTTAGTAGCCAAAGCATCAGTAATAATACCATACAATTACAGCAGCTTGTGTTCTACAGCTTGGTTGTAGACTATAATTACCTGGTAGAGTATAGAAACAAAGACATAATAGTGCAAATGTATATTATGTAAGCTCTGTCATGTTTTAGCTGTGACCTCAGGTGTGCATTTCAACCATTGAACGGGTCAGTAGCTAAAAGGCCTAACATGCTAAGAAATAGTGTATTACAGTATGTTAAATCCAGCAGAATAAGTACTTTATGTCTTTAAACACCATAAACCTCACCCTTTATAAAACATACCTCATAAACTGTAGCCTCTATAAACTGGAGCCTAGCTCATTGTAATGGGAATTTCAAGTGGAGCAAAAACCAGGTAGAACGAGGCTGTCTCAAATGGCACCCTATTCCCTATTTAGTGCACTACTTTGACTAGGGCTCTCGTCAAAAGTAGCACACTACATAGGGAATAGGGTGCCATTTGAGATGCAGGTTCAGTGATTGCAGACACTACAGCGGAGGCTCCTGGGAGTTGAACTCTGACCTTTGTCATAATGAGGCTGTACCCCACTTCTCACTCAGCCCTGGCCTTCTTTCTACAGCTGTCTGTGTCACCTTGTGCTCAATACTGTTCTAATACTGTTTCTACTGCCGCTCATGACTCATTTAAACTGGGTGAGACAGACTTGGTCCACTCTGGGACCGAAATAAGAAGAATTGAACAAAACAATGATTTAGCATTTCAAGTGTGTTGCTACCTCGCTTATAATACGCCTGGGGATATTTTCTCCCCTTGAATCTGGAGCACCACAGGGTTTAACTCCCATCAATACAACAGTCTAAATCTCTCTCTTGTTGCCAGAAAGATTGACCTGATTTGTGAATCACCCTTTTTGGTAATCCCTAGTATGTTTACGATGTGAATCCAAATCTCTACACTACCTTCACAGAGTTGGCCTCACGTGAATCATCCGTCAATCTCTTTACAAGGGATCTATTTAGCCACAGTTATAGAGGTTTGTGTCTGTATGTGATTTGATTGACCTGCCTGGCACTATGTGTTTTTACAATGTTGTTCACACACTGGATCTCATAGATTTAGCTCCTATCAGCTGGCATGATATATGTTTCCCTTTGAGACCAATTCATCACCACGTGACCTTTCTCTCTCTGTCTCTCTCTCTGTTTATTTTTTCAGCTGATAACATAACCCTGCTAGCTTATAGATTCACATCCATTACATTTCATTTAAAGCATGAACATCCCAAGGCAGTAAGGTCGATGGTGGCTTATCAAACCAGTTATTACAAAAAATAACCTTTAAATCTATATGATCTTTTTAATCTCCTGATTAAATAAAAAATAATAAAAATCTGCATATTTTATCGCTTTTAATTAACTTTGGGCTAAAAAACACTGATGACTGTAGCCTATTGAATTGTTTGGAATTGAATTGTTATTGTCTTTCCTAACTGCTCTACCGTCGCTCTAACTACATATGGGGTGTTTTACAAACTGACTGTTGGATTTTGACTATCTTTCTTGCCATCTCTGTCAGCAGCTCTAATTTATGCTTTAAGAGTTGATTCAAACTGCAAAGGCCTAAAATCTGACAATAAAAAAACGATGCCAACTGAACTAAAACTAATTTAGCTCCCCCTCCGTCTTTCCCACTTCTCACAGGTGTTTGAGTTAAGCAGAAACACTCCATGGATTGGAGGTGTGAATTGGTATGCTAAAGTGGAATGTCCCTTGTTTTTCTCAATGCTACTTAGTGTTTATGTAACCATCTGCTTACCGTTCCTATTGGTAGGCACCATACATCAACATTATACTGAACTATAACTGAAGTATCAAAATGTACTTTGCCCAACTGGGATCTTAGTGAAATGGGCCCACCACATTATTTAAATACATTTGATCTATGCCAGAATCGCTTGACGCTACGAAACCCCACTGTCTAGAGATTTCTGTCAAACATATGAACTGACTGAGATGTTTGTCATTTCACTTTGATATTTCTGTAACTGGTATAGGCCAATTTCTGAACATGAGAAAACTATTTACCATGAGTCTGTCAGAAAACAGCACAGGACATAATGCAGTACAATACCTATCCCACTGTGATAACATAAACTACTCTACCTACAGTGTTCATGCAAACATTTTCTTCGCAGTCTATAGTAACCATTATAAAAATCAAATAAAAAATCGAATAAAACTTTGTCACATGCACCGAATACAACCATGAAATGTTTACTTACAAGCCCATAAGACAACAATGAGGTAAAGAAAAATAAGAGTGAAGAAAAAGATTTACTAAATAAACTAAAGTAAAAACTAAAAGAGCAACAATAAAATAACCATACACAGGGGGTACTGATAATGAGTCAATGTGTGGGGGCACTGGTTAGTCGAGGTAATTGAGGTAATATGTACATATAGGTTGGGGTAAAGTGACTATGCATAGATAATAGATAATAAACAGTGAGTAGCAGCAGCGTAAAAAAAGGGGGGGGGGGGTTGATGCAAATAGTCTGGGTAGCCATCTGATTAGCTGTTCAGCAGTTTTTTATGGCTTGGGTGTAGAAGCTTGCTGTGCGGTAGCAGAGGGAACAGTCTTTGACTAGGGAGTCTTTGGCCATTTTTAGGGCCATCCTGTGACACTGCCTGGTATAGAGGTCCTGAAGGGCAGGAAGCTTGGCCCCAGTGATGTACTGGGCCGTGTGCACTACCCTCTGTAGCGCCTTGTGGTTGGAGGTCAAGCAGTTACCAAACCAGGCGGCGATGCAACGGGTCAGGATGCTCTCGATGGTGCAGCTGTAGAACCTTTTCGAGGATCTGAGAACCCATAACAAATAGGGAATAGGCGTTGTCGTGCCCTCTTCACGACTGTCTTGGTGTGTTTGGACCATGATAGTTTGTTGGTGATGTGGACACCAAGGAACTTGAAGCTCTCAACCTGCTCCACTACAGCCCCATCAATGAGAATGTGGAAGTGCTCGGCCATCCTTTTAGTCCACGATCATCTCCTTTGTCTTGATCACGTTGAGGGAGAGGTTGTTGGCCTGGCACCACACTTCCAGATTTCTGACCTCCTCCCTATAGGCTGTCTCATCGATGTCGGTGATCAGGCCTAACAACGCTGTGTCACCGGCAAACTTAATGAAGGTGTTGGAGTCATGCTTGGCCACGCAGTCATGGGTGAACAGGGAGTACAAAAGGGAACTAAGCTCGCACCCTTGAGGGGCCCCCGTGATGAGGATCAAGGTGACAGATGTGTTGTTGCCTACCAAAACCACCTGAGTTTGGCCCATTAGGAAGTCCAGGATCCAGTTACAGAGGGAGGTGTTTAGTACCAGGGTCCTTAGCTTAGTGATCAGCTTTGAGGGCACTATGGTGTTGAACGCTGAACTGTAGTCAATGAACAGTATTCTCACGAAGGTGTTCTTTTTGTCCAGGTGGAAAGGGGCAGTGTTGAGAGCAGTAGAGATTGTGTCATCTGTGGATCTGTTGGGGCAGTATGCAAATTGGAGTGGGTCTATGGTTTCTGGGATGATGATGTTGTTGATGTGAGCCATATGACCAGCCTTTCAAAGCATTTCTTGGCTACAGACATGAGTGCTACGAGTCGGTAGTCATTTGGGCAGGTTACCTTGGTGTTCCTGGGCACAGGGACTATGGTGGTCTGCTTGAAAGATGTAGGTATTACATACTCGGACAGGGACAGGTTGAAAATGTCAGTGAAGACACTTGCCAGTTGGTCATCGCATGCTCGGAGTACAGGTCCTGGTAATCCGTCTGGCCCTGCGGCCTTGTGAATGTTGACCTGTTTAAAGGTCTCGCTCACATCGGCTACGGCGCGTGTGATCACACAGTCGTTCAGGCAGAAGATGTGGTATATTTAATGTAAAAATATGACAATGTTTATACGACCCCCTTTCAAAGCCTCTTATTCACCACTTTCTTGCAGGTACAGTATACCCCTTTTGTACATCAGCGAGTAATGGCAAATTGGGATGGATGGGGGGGTGTTGTTAAATCATGTGGCCAATTTGCATTTCAAATTAGGGAGGTGTTAAACAATGGAAGTGTTAATGATTTTATTGACAAAGATGCAAGGAACCATTCACAAATGCAGGAATCATGACTAGGTCTACAGATGAGTTTTAATTTACCAAGTTGAATTATATATATATATATATTTTTATCCCAATACCATGTTCAGATATACAAAAATCAAAAGCAGGCATGGTAAAATAGTGGGATCTGTGTCTGTATATGAAAGGTATATAAGAAAAACAACCCATCATATTGACATATTGACATCATTATTATGCTTGGCTCACTGTGACAACATAGTTTACAGTGCATATAATGTCAAATGCATTCACATAGGCACACATTAATCACAAATTCCCATACGAAGAGACAAAGAATATGTTTTTGTATGAATCTATTTGTATGAAATGTCATGGGAATGTGGGATTATCAAATCGAGCTCCTTTCCTGTACCTAATAATCGCCCCACCGAATCTGCCAATCGTAATCCCATGTTTTGTATGTTTACTCTTTGAGATCTGTTTTCTTCCCCTCCTTCATGCAATATCGTCATACAATATTTAATCCTTGCTCGTCGTCATCAAACAGACATATATACCTCTATTGTGTTAACAACAAAGTCCACTTCCTACAACAAATTCCAATAATGGTATAATATTCATAGACTATGCATATATTATTCTAATGTCATAGCGTGAAGTTACCATTACTCATCAAAAGGGCAATTCTTCTGTAACGTGACTTTTGGGACTATCGGGTGGCCGAGTCTGGACAATGCACAGGGGGTGTGTTTGGATGGAGACCTGTTTATGCCTTTATATCATCCCTGGTCGGTCCCTACAGTGATACGTACTGCAGAAGTATGTCACACTGCAGTGTAACGGCACACTACTCCACCGGTATTCCACTGGAATATATGCTTGCCAGCGCTACGACCAACTCATATCCCTGTCTCTGCTATTTTACATCTGTAGAAACTTCTACATATCGAGAGTTGTGCAGTTCTGCGTCGGAGAGACGTCAAGAGAGCACCAAAGCCAGGTTTTATATGCTTTGGAAGTGAATCTTATTTGCGAATTATTTCCTCCTTGGTTTCGTATTACAGAGGGAGTGAGTGGATTTGCGCGAGTATCGCTATGTAAACCAACTGCATCATGACATGTTTTACCGATGTTTCGCAAAGAAATCTAAAGGAAAACCGCGAACGAATAGCCTCCAGCTGACATTTGTTAGTATGTGGAATAATTTGTAACTAACTGAATCGTCCGAAAACAAAGCCGAGATAGCGGAAAGGATACGGTATCTGTCGTTAGTTTACGCGGAGGGAACTGACCGGGAGAGTAAAGGCTTTTGCATGATTATCACCACAGCTGCTGAACAGAGGAGCATAAGTGAACGAATACTACGGTAAGTTTGTTGCAGTCATTGCAACATTATTACAATCATATGAGCGTTATCCTGTTGGTTGGATATATTGTGAGACTGCCTAATGTTGGCTTTTTAAAGTAACCGAATAGGGGGAAGAAAATTAGAAAAACATCTGATCCTGTTTTTGGCTTAATCGGCAGGGCTCCAACTGTTGCCCCAAGCTTTAAAGGTAGTCCGGGTTATACGCACACTGTACAATATTTTTAAACCAATTGAATTACGTATTGATTCAACTTTATCTCTGTTTAGTCCACAGTAAACATAGCGCACTGCGGTTGGGAAGCAGTTGGAAGCGAATCAAATGTTTTTTGTTCCGAACCCCCATTTAAATCCTGATTTAGACCATTATATTCGACGCAGTTAGAGATCATCTGGAGAGACGTTTTCCCCATTTTCTCTACATATTCACCATATTCACTCGACTTGTATATTTGATGTGTGTCGCGTTTGTAGTGAGGTATATCATTGGTCCTCTTGGAACAAAACAGAGTCTGTATGCTATTCAAATTCGGGCATAGAGGACCTGAACTGTTATATCCATTTGAATAAATTGGATCGCAAAACAGCCACTGCAATTAGCTTGGATTCGAAAAAACCATCACGTGTCTTAACATACCTATGTTGTTGTCACCTTATCGCTCATTTGGAGAGGACTTTATTTTAACGGTTATTACAGGGATCATCGACTAGATTCAGCCACGGGACGATTTTTTATTGGACGGGTGGTCAGGGGGCCAGAACATAATTACAAATCATTTGTAGACTGCAAAATCAGCGCAAGAAGACCATAATATATCATATTTGACTAAAACATAATAATTTCATACCTTGCTTACATTTGTGTTATCGCATATATCTCTCTATTATGAGTGGGAATACTTTGGAACAGATTGTAAAAATGTAATCACTTGGAGCTGGTGTTCTTACAGTCTTTTGTGTTCAACTATAAAATCAAATCACCAGTGGGCCAAATTCCTCCAGTGGTCCGCCAGTTGGGGAACCCTGCATTATTACAATTATCCAGTTCACAGTGACACATTAATTCGGCCTCTTGTTTTGTCTTGCTTTCTTTTTAACGACAATGAAGTAAGTGTTAGCTTCAGCTGGCTGATTACAGTAATTAGTCTACAGCATGGCCAGACCAGTGTGAGAAGAACGGTTGAACTGACTAGCTGGACATCAAGGTTTGTGCATGGGGATATGTGGTGACTGTATTCCTAACGACTGTTGCAGGTTCCGTTTAGTTCATTACATTTAAGAATATGACTGGGGAAGGGAAAGCTGAAGTTTCTGAAAATGAAGACAACCAGAGTTAAATGGGGAAACCTAGTAAGGTATAGGGAATGGTAAGGATATTATCATGTCATTATACCAATCTCTGTCTTTGTGCGTACATGAGCCACCCCCACGCCGAAATATAATGCAACATGGAAATTACAATGCCCGTCTTGTTAGTGATGTTGATATTTCCAGGGTGTGTATGATCATCAAATCAAATATTATTGGTCACATACACATGGTTAGCAGATGTTATTGGTCACATACACATGGTTAGCAGATGTTATTGGTCACATACACATGGTTAGCAGATGTTATTGGTCACATACACATGGTTAGCAGATGTTATTGGTCACATACACATGGTTAGCAGATGTTATTGGTCACATACACATGGTTAGCAGATGTTATTGGTCACATACACATGGTTAGCAGATGTTATTGGTCACATACACATGGTTAGCAGATGTTATTGGTCACATACACATGGTTAGCAGATGTTATTGGTCACATACACATGGTTAGCAGATGTTATTGGTCACATACACATGGTTAGCAGATGTTATTGGTCACATACACATGGTTAGCAGATGTTATTGGTCACATACACATGGTTAGCAGATGTTATTGGTCACATACACATGGTTAGCAGATGTTATTGGTCACATACACATGGTTAGCAGATGTTATTGGTCACATACACATGGTTAGCAGATGTTATTGGTCACATACACATGGTTAGCAGATGTTATTGGTCACATACACATGGTTAGCAGATGTTATTGGTCACATACACATGGTTAGCAGATGTTATTGGTCACATACACATGGTTAGCAGATGTTATTGGTCACATACACATGGTTAGCAGATGTTATTGGTCACATACACATGGTTAGCAGATGTTATTGGTCACATACACATGGTTAGCAGATGTTATTGTGAGTGTAGTGAAATACTTGTGTGTATGCCTATTTACCACACTTCTCCCGAGCCTGTGTGTGTGTCCATTTGGCAGGCAGGAGAAATGGTGGTGGAAGCAGGCACACTCAGCTCCCTCCCTCCCTCACCGTAGATGTTAAAGTGTCTATAGAGAGTCCGATTTGGCTCCTGCCAGGTTGATCTCTTCATTGTTACCACACAATAGCCCCCACATCCTGCTGCCTGCCCCTCCTCCTAGGCCCAGAACCCCCACTCCTCAGCCCCCTCTCAGCCTCGCAGGCAGTCTCATGGTTGGCCTATAAAGAGCTTTTAATACTGTGAGACCATCATTCTTTAGGTTAAGCAGCGAGAGATGGATTTGTAATGGCTTGGCCACAGCTAGCATGTGTTTGGTTAAGCTGAAGCTGGAGTTAGCTGAGACGTGGGTGCAGAGTGGTGGTTGCATCATGCCTGGGTGGCTGGGACATACTGTAGTCTACATGGAGCACCAACAGATGTCCTGTGTCTGGCTGCTACAGCGTATTCAGTCATCCCTGTGCCACTTGTGACATTTAAATGCATCTGATACTGTAGTGAGGGACCACGCGTGGCAAACAGCCACACAAACACGTGAATGCATGCAAATGACATGGTTAAATACATCTCTTTACCCTCCCCTGATGATGCTAGAGGTGACATAACACCTCCATATATATGCATGACTGGTTTCAGCATGTTTTGTTCGCAGTTTGCAGGCACTGATCTGTTTGATTGAGATTTACTGCACAGCTCAGTGAGCAACAGTTTGATTTTACCTCTGTGCTGCCACAGCAATCTGGGGACGAGATTAAAAAAGAGCCCCTCTCTTCACAAACTGTTTCATTGCTTTCCTTTGGAAGGATTGGACCCTTCTCCATCTTTTACTTTTCATTCCGCTCCTATCCCTCTTTCTCAGTCAGGTCTCCTTTTCCCCTCATTTTGGCCCTGTCTTTCTCCTCCACCTTCCCCCCACTCTGTCCATCCTCTCACCCATTCTCTCTCCATCCTGCCATCCTCTCTCCATCCTGCCATCCTCTCTCCATCCTGCCATCCTCTCTCCATTATCCCATCCTCTCTCCATCCTCCCATCCTCTCTCCATCCTACCATCCTCTCTCCATTATCCCATCCTCTCTCCATCCTCCCATCCTCTCTCCATCCTCCAATCCTCTGATCCTGTCTCCCATCCTCTCTCCATCCTGCCATCCTCTCTCCATTATCCCATCCTCTCTCCATCCTCCCATCCTCTCTCCATCCTCCCATCCTCTCTCCATCCTCCCATCCTCTCTCTATCCTCCCATCCTCTCTCCATCCTCCCATCATCTCTCTATCCTCCCATCATCTCTCTATCCTCCCATCCTCTCTCCATCCTCCCATCCTCTCTCCATCCTCCCATCGTCTCTCCATCCTCCCATCCTCTCTCCATCCTCCCAACCTCTCTCCATCCTCCCATCCTCTCTCCATCCTCCCATCCTCTCTCCATCCTCCCATCCTCTCTCCATCCTCCCATCCTCTCTCCATCCTCCCATCCTCTCTCCATCCTCCCATCCTCTCTCCATCCTCCCATCCTCTCTCTATCCTCCCATCATCTCTCTATCCTCCCATCCTCTCTCCATCCTCCCAACCTCTCTCCATCCTCCAAACCTCTCTCCATACTCCCTTTGTCTCTCCATCCTCCCAACCTCTCTCCATCCTCTCTCCATCCTCCCTATGCCTTCTTCATCCCGGTGTGTAATGAGTGGGATGGTCTTGTATCAGCTCTGTAGCAGGTCAGAGAGGACAAGAGTGCAGTCAGTGCCAGTGGCTGGAGCTGTTATGGTGCGAGGCAGGCCAGCTGAGAGGTCTGTGGAACAGGAGCAGAAGGGTCATCTGGATGTGTGTGTTAGGCCTTAAGAGAAGCGGAAGGGGTTTGGGCTGGAGCTGGACACAGCATTATGTGTAGAGAAGCAGGGGGGGGTCGTATTTTAAGAGCACCATGGAGAGGGCTTGGGGTTGGGGGCTGATATAGGCCTGTGTTTTGATGGTGCTCCCAGAGGCCTGCGTGCTGGAGGGAGGCTGCTCTGTGTGCACAGCTGTGGGCCAGAGAAAGAAACACTCATCGACAGACTGTGAAGTGTGGCTGGGTTCTCTCTGCAGTACACACAAACACACACACACATACTGTCTTGTATAACTAACCTTGTGGGGGACACACATTTCAGTCCCATTCAAAATCATATACCTAACCATAGTTTCTAAACCTAACCCTAGTTCCTATCCCTAAAACTAACCCTGAACCTAATCCTAACACTAATTTGAACCTTAACCCCTAAACCCCATAGATAGCATTTGATCTTGTGGGGACTAACAAAATGTCCCCAGTTGGTCAAAATTTTCATTGTTTACTATCCTTCAGAAATCCCCACAAGTATAGTTACACACACACAAAACTACAGGCCATTACACAGTAGGCCTCAGGGCTGGTTAGGAGAGGAGCGGTCCTGTGAATAAATCACGCTGGTGGTTTCTGGCACCAAGTCTGATTCTACCCTCCTAGCTCTACAAAAGATGAGAAGCTTTGGTCTGTCTTCTTGGTCAAAATACCCAGAGGATGTACACTGTAGTTGGAGTTATTGAGCTTTAGAGAAACCCTCCCACTCTCTACGCAGTTCATAACAAGTCCAGAATTCCGACTGAGGCATTACATTATTTATGGGAGAGAGAGCAGAGGTGGAGAGAGCAATGACCTGCTTCTTTGTTACTAGCTCACCAATACTGACCATCTGCTGTTTCACTGTCCTCCCTCAAGGCTCCCAAACTGTGTGGGTTGGGGGGCCGGGGGTTGGGTCAAGTGCATGTGCAGGTGTTTGTGTTATTTTATGAGCATTTGTGTGTGAGCTTTGCCTGGCATAATGCTATTGGTTTATCGTAGTTTGTGTGTTAAACCTTCTCATAACAGCTTCTTAAAACAACCTTAAATGGGGTCACCTTTTATTTCTTCCATTTCTCTCATCTCAGCATTTGCTTGGTGTGCTCCCCTGAAGCAGCTGGAAGCTAGGTTATATTAGAGACAGTTGGGCAATGATTTCCTTTGTGCCAAAGGCTTGCCAACAAGCTCCGGCTGTATTAGGCCTACGTACTGTGTCTGTGTCCCAAATGGCACCCTATTCCCTATAATGTGCACTACTCTTATGTAGGGAATAGTGTGCCATTTGGAACACATCCATAGTAATTATTCACTGGAATGTTGCTCAGAGAGGAGATTCTTCTGTGGTAGATGGTGGAACTCCTGCTGTTGCTGTTCACCTTGAACAGATGTTTTCAGCAGCCTGTCTTTCTAAAGTGCATTGTGTTTACTGAGCACCAATGTAATGGTTATCTTTTGTACCCTAGTTTATGAGATTTGCCTGTGTGTGTGTGGTTGTTGTGCATGTTGTTGTTGTTGTTGTTGTGTGTGTGTGTGTGTGTGTGGTTGTTGTGCATGTGGTTGTTGTTGTGCATGTGGTTGTTGTGCATGTGGTTGTGTGTGTGTACATGTCTGCGAGTAAACATGGTGGTGCTGGGGTAGGAGTGTGTGTGTATTGTGTCTAGTCTGACTGTGGGCCCTGCAATGTGTATGCAGACTGTGGTCCATGCCGATGAACAGCAGGAGACGAGCCCATTTTCCCAGTTGAGCATCGCAGTTTGTTTTTATTAGAGCCTTTTTGGGCATTGTTCTGTTCCGATATAGTTGCCTTGCCTTCTCGTGTGACTGCTCTACCAAGCCGTTAACAGCAGGAAGTGCCTGGAGCACGCCTGTTACACACACACACACAAACTGTTGCTGGAGAAAAATAACAATAAAAAGTAGCCCTGCAGCTGGTATGGAGCAGGAGCTTAGCCAGGAAGGAGTGAGGCTGAACTGAGTTGAGTTGTAGGCCTTTTCTCCAGGGGAGAGCCGGAGAAAAGAGGAGGAGGAGAGTGGGCAGAGGCACAGGGCCACAGCTTATCACTGGGTCCCACCCTTTAGAGACCCAGCCAAACCCCAGCCAAGTTCCCGCCAAACCCCAGCTGAGCTCCACCATGGCTGGACTGAGACAGCTTTTCTCTCAGGGTGTGGTGAGTTGGTGAGTGGTGTTAGCCTAGCCTAGCGCCTCCTGTTGGCAGCCCAATGTCAGTCCAGTCCAATGTCAATGCTCCCTTTCCCAGCTGCGTAAACTGCAGGCAGGGCCAATGCCAGACCTAGGTCCAATAAAGGGGCTGTTGTTAGGGGTGTTGGGCCCAGGCCCGTCGCTGTGGCGATGGGGGCCCCACAGGGGTGTATGTATGTGTTTGTGTGTATATGTGTTTACCCCCTTGTCCTCCCAGCCTGTAGCAGCCTGACCTCAGACCAGGGGCTGGCTGCACCCTGCAGACCCCATGCTGATTTTTCCAGCCGCTGCACCCTATCTGGCTCACTGAGATGGAGAGGGGGTGAAAGACAAAAGGAAAGAGGGTGAGGGAATTGAGGGAGTGAGAGAGATGGTGAGGAGGGAGAGCAATATTGATAGGGAGAAAGAGAGGGAGTGACGGGAAGGTAGAAAGAGAGGGAGAGACAGGAAGGGAGAGAGGGGGAGGATGAACTCAAAGACCCCAATATATATAGTAGGAAGAGAGACGGAGTGAGAAATGAAGAGGAGGAGTTGAGGGAGATGGAAGAGAGAAATAGGTGACACAGACCTGGGGAGAGGGCAGACAGAGAGAAATGGAGTGAGTGAGGAAGGGCAGACAGAATGTAACGGAGTGAGGGAGGGCAGACAGAGAAATGGAGTGAGGGAGGGTAGACAGAAAGAAATGGAGTGAGGGAGGGCAGGCGGAAAGAAATGGAGTGAGGGAGGGCAGACATAAAGAAATGGAGTGAGGGAGGGCAGACTGAAAGACATGGAGTGAGGGAGGGCAGATTGAAAGAAATGTAGTGAGCGAGGGCAGACAGAAATAAATGGAGTGAGGGAGGGCAGACATAAAATAATGGAGTGAGGGAGGGCAGACAGAAAGAAATGGAGTGAGGGAGGGCAGACAGAAAGACATGGAGTGAGGGAGGGTAGACAGAAAGACATGGAGTGAGGGAGGGTAGACAGAAAGACATGGAGTGAGGGAGGGTAGACAGAAAGACATGGAGTGAGGGAGGGCAGACAGAAAGACATGGAGTGAGGGAGGGACAGACAGGGAGGGCAGACAGAAATGGAGTGAGGGAGGGCAGACAGAAAGACATGGAGTGAGGGAGGGTAGACAGAAAGACATGGAGGAGGGAGGGTAGACAGAAAGACATGGAGTGAGGGAGGGTAGACAGAAAGACATGGAGAAGGGCAGAAAAAGACATGGAGTGAGGGAGGGCAGACAGAAAGAAATGGAGTGAGGGAGGGCAGACAGAAAGAAATGGAGTGATGGGGGAGGGCAGACAGAAAGACATGGAGTGAGGGAGGGCAGACAGAAAGACATGGAGTGAGGGAGGGCAGACAGAAAGACATGGAGTGAGGGAGGGTAGACAGAAAGACATGGAGTGAGGGAGGGTAGACAGAAAGACATGGAGTGAGGGAGAGCAAAGAATTGTCTTGCACATAGATTCTGAGAGAGTTAGATAAGGCTGCACCAGCAGTCAACAATTCCACCATCAATCTCCTACCTAGCTCTCTCCCTCTGCTTTTCTCTCTCCTTTTCTTCTCCCACAATCCCTGTATTTGTAATAGACCCTATCCTGTACCTCCCTCCCTCCCTCCCTCCCTCCCTCCCTCAGCACATAGACACACTGACTCGTAGCATATGGAACAGTATATCTGGGAGATTATTTTTTGTGCCTATTAAGCAGTCTCTTTCTTTCTTGAAAAATGAGAGAGAAAGGCAAACTGTTATTATTATGATATTTTACCAGCACTGAGCCCAGGTCAGGCTCATAGTGGGAGGAGACCTAGACCGTTGGTAGCCGGGAGGAGTGAGTTAGTTATTTTGTGCTCGCCCCCTCCTGCTAAGCTCTTAAACCTGCTGCTTCTACACATCAAAAAATCAATAAAGCGTCTCTTTAAAAGCGGCCTGAGAAATAATGGATGAGAGAGACCGAAATGCATATGGATACCTCCCATCGGTTACCTTTCTACCTCCGTTCTACCTCTTTTTACCCCCTCATCCTCTCTCCTTCTCCTCTCCCTCCCTCTTCTGCTATCCCTCTCTCTCTTCCTCCTCTACCTCTCCCTCCCTCTTCTGCTACCTACCTCTCTCTCTGTCTCTCTGTCTCTGTCTCTCTCTCTCTCTCTGTGTGTGCGCGCACCTGGGAAGCATTTAAGGGGGCCAACCTGTAAAGTTAACACATTCAGTTTGTCCCCTATTAAAACGCTGTGTTCCAGCCTCCGCTGTGCTGAGGTCTATCTACTTATGAACCGTGATTTGTGTGCCAGGATTCAATTCCTTAAATTTGTCATTCCCTCCCTGTGGGAGAGGGCCCTGTTTTTAATTAATTTATGTTGAATGACATTCGCTGTGTGTTTCTGTCTGTGTGTGGCGCTCACATTATTTGGGGTGTGTGTGGCAGTCGGCAACCCAGCAGGGTCTCATGGGTGCGGCCGGTGTGTGTGTGAATGTTGTCTATGTGTGTGTGACCTACTGTGCTGTACTATGTTGTACTATGCTGTGTGGACGTTTCCTTTGTTCTGCTGTGTGTGTTGCTGGTCGTCGACTGCTCCAGCCGGGGTTAACATTACCATTGTCTGCTACGCAATGTAGCGAGCCGCCCTGCAGAGAGAGAGAGCGCTATATTGAGTCTTGTTTCTCTGTGCTGTATGACAGTGCTCACAGTGTTTCTCTGTGCTGTATGACAGTGTTCATAGTGTTTCTCTGTGCTGTATGACAGTGCTCATAGTGTTTCTCTGTGCTGTATGACAGTGCTCATAGTGTTTCTCTGTGCTGTATGACAGTGCTCATAGTGTTTCTCTGTGCTGTATGACAGTGCTCATAGTGTTTCTCTGTGCTGTATGACAGTGCTCATAGTGTTTCTCTGTGCTGTATGACAGTGCTCACAGTGTTTCTCTGTGCTGTATGACAGTGCTCACAGTGTTTCTCTGTGCTGTATGACAGTGCTCATAGTGTTTCTCTGTGCTGTATGACAGTGCTCATAGTGTTTCTCTGTGCTGTATGACCGTGCTCACAGTGTTTCTCTGTGCTGTATGACAGTGCTCATAGTGTTTCTCTGGGCTGTATGACAGTGCTCATAGTGTTTCTCTGTGCTGTATGACTGCTGTATGACAGTGCTCATATTGTTTCTCTGTGCTGTATGACAGTGCTCATAGTGTTTCTCTGTGCTGTATGACAGTGCTCATAGTGTTTCTCTGTGCTGTATGACAGTGCTCATAGTGTTTCTCTGTTCTGTATGACAGTGCTCATAGTGTTTCTCTGTTCTGTATGACCTCATAGTGTTTCTCTGTGCTGTAGTGTTGTTTCTCTGTGCTGTATGACAGTGCTCATAGTGTTTCTCTGTGCTGTATGACAGTGCTCATAGTGTTTCTCTGTTCTGTATGACAGTGCTCATAGTATTTCTCTGTGCTGTATGACAGTGCTCACAGTGTTTCTCTGTGCTGTATGACAGGTGCTCATAGTGTTTCTCTGTTCTGTATGACAGTGCTCATAGTGTTTCTCTGTTCTGTATGACAGTGCTCATAATGTTTCTCTGTGCTGTATGACTGCTGTATGACAGTGCTCATAGTGTTTCTCTGTGCTGTATGACTGCTGTATGACAGTGCTCATAGTGTTTCTCTGTGCTGTATGACTGCTGTATGACAGTGCTCATAGTGTATCTCTGTGCTGTATGACAGTGCTCATAGTGTTTCTCTGTGCTGTATGACAGTACTCATAGTGTTTCTCTGTGCTGTATGACAGTGCTCATAGTGTTTCTCTGTGCTGTATGACAGTGCTCATAGTGTTTCTCTGTTCTGTATGACAGTGCTCATAGTATTTCTCTGTGCTGTATGACAGTACTCATAGTGTTTCTCTGTGCTGTATGACAGTGCTCACAGTGTTTCTCTGTTCTGTATGAGTGCTCATAGTGTTTCTCTGTGCTGTATGACAGTGCTCATAGTGTTTCTCTGTGCTGTATGACAGTGCTCATAGTGTTTCTGGGCTGTATGACAGTGCTCATAGTGTTTCTCTGTGCTGTATGACTGCTGTATGACAGTGCTCATAGTATTTCTCTGTGCTGTATGACAGTGCTCACCATGTTTCTCTGTGCTGTATGACAGTGCTCATAGTGTTTCTCTGTGCTGTATGACAGTGCTCATAGTGTTTCTCTGTGCTGTATGACAGTGCTCATAGTGTTTCTCTGTTCTGTATGACAGTGCTCATAGTGTTTCTCTGTGCTGTATGACAGTGCTCATAGTGTTTCTCTGTGCTGTATGACAGTGCACACCGTGTTTCTCTGTGCTGTATGACAGTGCTCATAGTGTTTCTCTGTGCTGTATGACAGTGCTCATAGTGTTTCTCTGTGCTGTATGACAGTGCTCACAGTGTTTCTCTGTGCTGTATGACAGTGCTCATAGTGTTTCTCTGTGCTGTATGACAGTGCTCATAGTGTTTCTCTGTGCTGTATGACAGTGCTCATAGTGTTTCTCTGTTCTGTATGACAGTGCTCATAGTGTCTGTTGTTTGAGCTCCATAGTACATCACCAGCTGATGGACACTTGCTGCATATTGTGGGGAACCAGTCCCCCACAACCTCCTATGGTGTTGTGCATTGCACAGATTCTATGTGAGCGTGTGTCTCTCACAGTGGTTTATCTACATTGAAATGTGGCTGTGTGTGTGTGCTTGTGAGTATGTGTGTGCGTGTACGTCGTGTGCGTTGTGACTTCAGCGAGTCCACAGTGCCTTATCGACAGGTTTATGAGTCCTTTTCAGTGTGTTTTTCTCAGAAGGCGAATTAAGATGCAGAGTCACTGATAGACTGAGTCATCCTGACAGCAGCAGGGAGGGAGAGGGCTGAGCGACTGTACACACTGATCCCCATCTATTGATCTTTATTTCCCCTATTACTCTCACTCTCTAGCTCTCTCTCTCTCTCCCTCTAGCTTTTTACATTCGTTACAATGAAGTCATTTTTGTGCTTTTAATGATGCAACTATTGGGCCTATAAAAGTATTTTAAAATAAAACATCGCTCACTCACACGAGCCTGCTGTCCTCAATCCCACCTGGTCCATGCACAATGAGAACATCATGAGAGGTGGTGGTGTGATTCAGTGTATTGGACCAGTCAGCCCAGTAGCAGCAGCAGTATATAGCAGCAGCAGTATATAGCAGCAGTAAATAGGAGCAGCAGTAAATAGCAGCAGCAGTAAATAGCAGCAGCAGTATATAGCAGCAGCAGTATATAGCAGCAGCAGTATATAGCAGCAGCAGTATATAGCAGCAGCAGTATATAGCAGCAGCAGTATATAGCAGCAGCAGGATAGAGCGGCAGCAGTATATAGCGGCAGCAGTATATAGCAGCAGCAGTCAATAGCAGCAGCAGTCAATAGCAGCAGCAGTCAATAGCAGCAGCAGGATATAGCGGCAGCAGTATATAGCGGCAGCAGTATATAGCAGCAGCAGTATATAGCAGCAGCAGTATATAGCAGCAGCAGTATATAGCAGCAGCAAGATATAGCAGCAGCAGTCAATAGCGGCAGCAGTCAATAGCAGCAGCAGGATATAGCAGCAACAGTATATAGCAGCAGTATATAGCAGCAGCAGTATATAGCAGCAGCAGGATATAGCAGCAGCAGTCAATAGCGGCAGCAGTATATAGCAGCAGCAGTATATAGCGGCAGCAGTATATAGCAGCAGCAGTATATAGCAGCAGCAGTATATAGCGGCAGCAGGATATAGCGGCAGCAGTATATAGCGGCAGCAGTATATAGCAGCAGCAGTATATAGCAGCAGCATATAGCAGCAGCAGTATATAGCGGCAGCAGGATATAGCGGCAGCAGTATATAGCGCAGCAGTATATAGCGGCAGCAGTATATAGCAGTAGCAGTATATAGCGGCAGCAGGATATAGCGGCAGCAGTATATAGCGGCAGCAGTATATAGCGGCAGCAGGATATAGCAGCAGCAGGATATAGCAGCAGCAGGATATAGCAGCAGGAGTATATAGCGGCAGGGATATAGCGGCATATAGCGGCAGCAGTATATAGCAGCAGCAGGATATAGCGGCAGCAGGATATAGCGGCAGCAGGATATAGCGGCAGCAGTCAATAGTGGCAGCAATCAATAGCAGCAGCAGTGTATAGCAGCAGTAAATAGCAGCAGCAGTAAATAGCAGCAGCAGTAAATAGCAGCAGCAGTAAATAGCAGCAGCAGTATATAGCAGCAGCAGTATATAGCAGCAGTATATAGCAGCAGCAGTATATAGCAGCAGTAAATAGCAGCAGCAGTATATAGCAGCGGCAGTATATAGCAGCAGCAGGATATAGCAGCAGCAGTATATAGCGGCAGCAGTATATAGCAGCAACAGTATATAGCAGCAACAGTATATAGCAGCAGTAAATAGCAGCAGCAGTATATAGCAGCAGCAGGATATAGCAGCAGCAGTATATAGCGGCAGCAGTATATAGCAGCAGCAGTATATAGCAGCAGCAGTCAATAGCAGCAGCAGTCAATAGCAGCAGCAGTATATAGCGGCAGCAGTATATAGCGGCAGCAGGATATAGCGGCAGCAGGATATAGCAGCAGCAGGATATAGCAGCAGCATATAGCAGCATATAGCAGCAGGAGTATATAGCAGCAGCAGTATATAGCGGCAGCAGGATATAGCGGCAGCAGGATATAGCGGCAGCAGTATATAGCGGCAGCAGTCAATAGTGGCAGCAATCAATAGCGGCAGCAGTGTATAGCAGCAGCAGCAGTATATAGCAGCAGCAGGATATAGCAGCAGTAAATAGCAGCAGCAGTATATAGCAGCAGCAGGATATAGCAGCAGCAGTATATAGCAGCAGCAGGATATAGCAGCAGCAGGATATAGCAGCAGCAGGATATAGCAGCAGCAGGATATAGCAGCAGCAGGATATAGCAGTAGCAGGATATAGCAACAGCAGTATATAGCAGCAATTTATAGCATCAGTAAATAGCATATAGCAGCAGCAGTATATAGCAACAGCAGGATATAGCAGCAGGATATAGCATCAGTAAATAGCATATAGCAGCAGCAGTATATAGCAGTAGCAGGATATAGCAGTAGAAGGATATAGCAGCAGCAGTATATAGCATCAGTAAATAGCATCAGTAAATAGCATATAGCAGCAGCAGTATATAGCAACAGCAGGATATAGCAGCAGCAGTATATAGCAGCAGTAGTATATAGCAGCAGTAGTATATAGCAGCAGCAGTATATAGCAGTATATAGCAGCAGTAGTATATAGCAGCAGCAGTATATAGCAGCAGTAGTATATAGCAGCAGTAGTATATAGCAGCAGTAAATAGCAGCAGCAGGATATAGCAGCAGCAGGTTATAGCAGCAGTATATAGCAGCAGCAGTATATAGCAGCAGCAGTATATAGCAGCAGCAGTATATAGCAGCAGCAGGATATAGCAGCAGCAGTATATAGCAGCAGCAGGATATAGCAGCAGCAGTCAATAGCAGCAGCAGTCAATAGCAGCAGCAGTATATAGCAGCAGCAGTATATAGCAGCAGCAGGATATAGCAGTAGCAGGATATAGCAACAGCAGTATATAGCAGCAGGATATAGCATCAGTAAATAGCATATAGCAGCAGCAGTATATAGCAGTAGCAGGATATAGCAGTAGAAGGATATAGCAACAGCAGTATATAGCATCAGTAAATAGCATCAGTAAATAGCATATAGCAGCAGCAGTATATAGCAGCAGCAGTATATAGCAGCAGCAGTATATAGCATCAGTAAATAGCATCAGTAAATAGCATATAGCAGCAGCAGGATATAGCAACAGCAGGACATAGCAGCAGCAGTATATAGCAGCAGTAGTATATAGCAGCAGCAGTATATAGCAGCAGTAGTATATAGCAGCAGTAGTATATAGCAGCAGCAGTATATAGCAGCAGTAGTATATAGCAGCAGCAGTATATAGCAGCAGTAGTATATAGCAGCAGTAGTATATAGCAGCAGTAAATAGCAGCAGCAGGATATAGCAGCAGCAGGTTATAGCAGCAGCAGTATATAGCAGCAGCAGTATATAGCAGCAGCAGTATATAGCAGCAGCAGTATATAGCAGCAGCAGTAAATAGCAGCAGCAGTATATAGCAGCAGTAGTATATAGCAGCAGCAGTATATAGCAGCAGTAGTATATAGCAGCAGCAGTATATAGCAGCAGTAGTATATAGCAGCAGGAGTATATAGCAGCAGTAGTATATAGCAGCAGTAGTATATAGCAGCAGCAGGTTATAGCAGCAGCAGGATATAGCATATAGCAGCAGCAGTATATAGCGTATAGCAGCAGCAGTATATTGCATATAGCAGCAGCAGTATATATCAGCAGTATATAGCATATAGCAGCAGTAAATAGCATATAGCAGCAGCTGTATATAGCAGCAGCATATAGCAGTAGTATACAGCATATAGCAGCAGTATATAGCAGCAGCATATAGCAGTAGTATATAGCATATAGCAGCAGCAGTATATAGCAGCAGCAGTATATAGCAGCAGCAGCATATAGCATATAGCAGCAGTATATAGCAGCAGCATATAGCAGTAGTATATAGCATATAGCAGCAGCAGCATATAGCAGTAGTATATAGCATATAGCAGCAGCAGTCAATAGCAGCAGCAGTATATAGCAGCAGCAGTTTAAAGCAGCAGCAGTATATAGCAGCAGCAGTATATAGCAGCAGCAGGATATAGCAGTAGCAGGATATAGCAGCAGTAGTATATAGCAGCAGCAGTATATAGCAGCAACAGGATATAGCAGCAGCAGTATATAGCAACAGCATTATACAGCAGCAGCAGGATATAGCAGCAGCAGGATATAGCAGCAGTAGGATATAGCAGCAGTAAATAGCAGCAGCAGGATATAGCTGCAGCAGGATATAGCAGCAGCAGGATATAGCAGCAGGATATAGCTTATAGCAGCAGCAGTATATAGCATATAGCAGCAGCAGTATATAGCTTATAGCAGCAGCAGTATATTGCATATAGCAGCAGCAGTATATATCAGCAGTATATAGCATATAGCAGCAGTAAATAGCATATAGCAGTAGTATATAGTATATAGCAGCAGTATATAGCAGCAGCATATAGCAGTAGTATATAGCATATAGCAGCAGCAGGATATAGCAACCGTATATAGCATATAGCAGCAGCAGCATATAGCAGCAGAGGCAGTAATTGGAACTGGTCTATTGATTTATTGGCAAGCAGGATAATGTGGTGTTAGGGTTCTCTCCCATCGCTTATTAAATCAATGGACTGCAAAGGAGGGCAGCGCTTAGCTTAGCACAGGAATCTCTCTCTTCATCTTCCTCTCTCTCTCAATCTCTCCTACCATCTCCCTCTGTTTCTTTCTTTCCAAATCTCAAAGGGTGGCTACATTGAAGAATCTCAAATATAAACTATCCTCTGTTGTTTTTACTAACTTCTTATAGATTGATACATACCACAACATCCTCCTCCTCTTGTCTCCTAGTGGTTGCTGTCTTTTGAAAGAGGAGAGCAATTTCCGATCATTACTGAGGGCCTTTCGCAATCTAAACAGCATTTAATAGCTGGCGTTAACTTTAACTTCTTATGGCTGAGGGCAGTATTGAGTAGCTTGGATGAATAAGATGCCCAGAGGTGCCCAGAGTAAACTGCCTGCTACTCAGTCCCAGAAGCTAAGATATGCATATTATTAGTGGATTTGGATAGAAAACACTCTGAAGATTACTTCTATACATCGTTTGACATGTTTCTATGGACTGTAACGGAACTTTTTGACTTTTTGTCTGCTCCTAGTGATAGCGCATCATGAATTTGTATTTGTGAACTGAACGCACTCACAAAAGGAGGTATTTGGACATAAATTCTAGACATTATCGAACAAAACAAACATTTATTGTGGAACTGTGATTCCTGGGAGTGCATTCTGATGAAGATCATCAAAGGTAAGTTAATATTTATAATACTATTTCTGACTTCTGTTGACTACACAACATGGCGGATATCTGTTTGGGTTGTTTTGGTCTCTGAGTGCCGTACAGATTATAGCATGGTGTGCTTTTTCCATAAAGTTTTTTTGAAATCTGACACAGCGGTTGCATATTAAGGAGAAGTGTATCTATAATTCCGTGCATAATAGTTGTATCTATTATCAATGTTTATTATGACTATTTCTGTAAATTGATGTGGCTCACTGCAAAATCACCGGATGTTTTGGAACTACTGAACGTAACGCTCCAATGTAAACTGAGATTTTTTAAAATATAAATATTCACTTAATCGAACAAAACATACATCTATTGTGTAACATGAAGTCCTATGAGTGTCATCTGATGAAGATCAAAGGTTAGTGATTAATTTCATCTATATTTCTGCTTTTTATGACTCCTCTCTTTGGCTGGAAAAATGGCTGTGTTTTTCTGTGACTTGGCTCTGACCTAACATAATCGTTTGGTTTGCTTGCGCTGTAAAGCCTTGAAATCGGACACTGTGGTGGGATTAACAAGAAGTGTATCTTTAAAATGGTGTAAAATACTTGTATGTTTGAGTAATTTTAATTATGGGATTTCTGTTGTTTTGAATTTGGCGCCCTGCACTTTCACTGGCTGTTGTCATATCGATCCCGTTAGCGGGATCTCGGCCCAAAGAGGTTCATCATTTCACACAGTGCATTCAGGACATTGATTCTCTAAGCTCTCCCCCAATGTAAATTGATAAGAGAGAGGGAGAGAGAGAAAATGAGAATGAGAGCAAGAGATATAGAGAGGAGAGAAATAGAGGAGGACTGTGTTAAAGTGTGTTTTATCTGATCACAGAGTCTATCTCTAGTCCATCAGCTACTCAGTTACAGACCCACTGATTCCATCATAACCTGAAATATACCCAGTGTACTCGTTGGTATGGTGTGCATCTAAAATGGCACCCTATTCCCTACAGTCAAATCTACTGCACTAGACAGTGCATTTCAGGAAGTATTCAGACCCCTTCCACATTTTGTTACGTTATAACCTTATTCTAAAATAAAAAATGTTCCTCAGCAATCTATACACAATACCCCATAATGAAAAAGCGAAAACAGGTTTTTAGAAATGTTTGTAAATGTCGTAAAATAAAAAAACTGATACCTTATTTACATAAATATTCAGACCCTTTTCTATGAGACTCGTAATTGAGCTCAGGTGCATCCTGTTTCCATTGAACATCCTTGAGATGTTTCTATAACTTGATTGGAGTCCACCTCTGGTACATTCAATTGATTGGACATGATTTGGAAAGGCACATACTTGTCTATATAAGGTCCCACAGTTGACAGTGCATATCACAGCAAAAAGCCATGAGGTCAAAGGAATTGTCCGTAGATCTCCAAGACAGAAATGCGTCAAGGGACATATCTGGGGAAGGGTAGCAAAAAATGTCTGCAGCATTGAAGGTCCCCAAAAACACAATGTCCTCCATCATTCTTAAATTAAGGTTTGGAACCAACAAGTCTCTTCCTGGCCGCTCGGCCAAACTGAGCAATCGGGGGGAAAAGAGCCATGGACAGGGAGTTGGAGATGGAAGAACCTTCCAGAAGGACAACCTTCTGCAGCACTCCACCAATCAGGCCAGTATGGTATAGTGGCCAGAGGAAAGCCACTCCTCAGTAAAAGGAACATGACAACCCAAAGTTTGTTTGCCAAAAAGGTACCTAAAAGGTATCTAAAGGACTCTCAGACAATGAGAAACAAGATTCTCTGGTCTAATAAAACCAAGATTGAACTCTTTGGCCTGAATGCCAAGCGTCACAACTGGAAGAAACCTGGCACCATCCCTACAGTGAAGCATGGTGGTGGTAGCATCATGCTGTGGGAATGTTTTTCAATGGCAGCGTCTGGGAGACTAGTGAAGATCAAAGGAAAAGATGAACGGAGCTAAAGTACAGAGAGATCCTTGATGAAACCCTGCTCCAGAGCGCTCAGGACCTCAAACTGGGGCCTTCAAACAGGACAATGACCCTCAGCACACAGCCAGGACAATGCAGGAGTGGCTTCGGGACAAGTCTCTGAATGTCCTTGAGTGGCCCAGCCGGAGCCCGGACGTGAACCTGATCGAACATCTGTGGAGAGACCTGAAAATAGCTGTGCAGTGACACTCCCCATCCAACTTGACAGAGCTTGAGAGGATCAGCAGGTAGCCTAGTGGTTAGAGCGATGTGCCAGTAAGCAAACGGCTGCTGGTTTAAATCCCTGAGCTGACGAACTAACAATCTGTCGTCCTGCTCCTGAACAGGGCAGTTAACCTACTGTTCCCCAGTAGGCTGTCATTGTAAATAAGAATTTGTTATTAACTGACTAGAAAATGCGAGAAACTCCCAAATACAGGTGTGCCAAGCTTCTATTGTCATACCCAAGAAGACTCGATGCTGTAATTGCTCCCAAAGGTACTTCAACAAAAACAAAGTCAAGGGGTCTGAATACTTTCCGAATACACTGTATAGGGAATGGGTTGCCTTTTGGGACGCAGATATTGAGAATGACACTCACAATGAAGTTGCACTTGGGCTGGAAGGCATATGTTCCACAGGTAGGTGTTGTAGCACTGCAGGAAGCGGATGTAGTTGAAGCTCCTTCTGTGGGAGGGGAGATTAGAGGAGAATGAAGCCATGTGGAGACTGAAGGGTGTCAATAGGGCCGCAACCATGGACTAGAAGGTTAGACCAGGAATATAGATTAAGGCCTCAAGGTACGCAGTGTTACAGATTTTCTCTTCTCTCTGGTTAATTATTTTAATTAGTCTCATATAATTGATTGATTCATATCATTGATTGGGCACAGAGACCACTCTGTTGTTTCCCCAGGTATGAATCAGAGCCTGATTTGAAGAGAAAGGATGAAAAACAGCATTGCTGCCGACCAGTGGAGGTTCTAGCTTGTATGGCTCCCTGGGGAACCACCCCTTCAGCACCTGTCACGTTCGTCGTGGTAGCGTGGTATGCGTACATTCTCTTTCAATGAATGAAACACTTAACAAAACCAACAAACGAAACGTGAAGCTATACAACTTAGTTCAGACAGGCAACTAAATATAGTCAAGATCCCACAACACAAATGTGGAAAATGGCTACCTAAATATGATCCCCAATCAGAAACAATGATAAACAGCTGTCTCTGATTGGGAATGATTTCAGGCCAACATAGACATACAAAAACCCCTAGACATACAAAAACTAGAGTACCCACCCTAGTCACACCCTGACCAAAGCAAAATATATTGAATTCCCCGCAAACCTGAACCTATAGGGGAGGGTCCGGGTGGGCATCTACCCTCGGTGGCGGCTCCGGTTCTGGACGCAGCCCCACCTCTTTATGCTGATCCCTCCGCCTTTGTAGAACCGGACCGTTGATCATTGCCGGAGGCTATGGGCTGCAGCTCGATGCTAGAGGCCCCGGACTGGGGATCATCGCTGAAGACACCGGACTGTGGAGGCGCACTGGAGGTCTGATGCGTGGTGCCGGCACTGGTGGTACCAGGCTGGTGACATGCTCCTTCGGGCGAGTGCAGGGAGGAGGCACAGGACGTACTGGACTGTGGAGGCGCACTGGAGGTCTGATGCGTGGGACCGGTACAGGTGGCACCGGGCTGATGACACACACCTCAGCACGCCCGCTCTGCAGCGCTCTCAATGCCAGCACCTCTCTCCGGAATCTTGCGTCAAGCTCCTCATTCGACTCCCTGACTGGCTCCATGTGCCCCCCCTGACTGCCTCTCGTGCTTGGTCCGTTGAGCTATCTCCACTTTCGCTGCCTCTATCTCCTCCTTAGGACAGCGATACTCCCCGGCCTGCGTCCAGGGTCCTTTTCCATCCAGGATCTCCTCCTAAGTCCAATCCTCCTGTACACGCTGCTTGGTCCATTTTTGGTGGGATCTTCTGTCACGTTCGTCGTAAGGATCGGATCGATGCGCAGTGTGGTATGCGTACATTCTCTTTTAATTAATGAAACACTTAACAAAAACAACAAAACCAACGAACGAACCGTGAAGCTATACAACGTAGTGCAGACAGGCAACTAAACATAGTCAAGATCCCAAAACACAAATGTCAGGGCGTGACAGCACCAACTGTCATTTTTATTCAGACATGTGGAACAACACAAATAAATAATAATAACATTTAAAACTATATAAAAATATATACACAAATAAGACTCATAAATATCAAATAGAAGTAACAAGGAAAGGCTTTATTAAATAGTACCCGCAAAAAACACCAGTCTCAACATGAACAGTGAAGAGGCGACTCCGGGATGCTGGCCTAGGCAGTGTTGCAAAGAAAAAGCCATTTCTCAGACTGGCCAATAGAAATAAAATATTAAGATGGCCAAAAGAACACAGACACTGGACAGAAGAACTCTGCCAAGAAGGCTAGGATCCCGGAGTCGCCGCTTCACTGTTGACGTTGAGACGGGTGTTTTGCGGGTACTATTTGATGAAGCTGCCAGTTGAGGATTTGTGAGGCGTTTGTTTCTCAAACTAGACACTCTAATGTACTTGTCCTCTTGCTCAGTTGTACACCGAGGCCTCCCACTCCTCTTTATATTCTGATTAGATCCAGTTTGCTCTGTTCTGTGAAGGGAGTAGTACACAGTCTTGTATTGAATCTTCAGTTTCTTGGCAATTTTTCACATGGAATAGCCATAATGTATCAGAACAAGAATAGACTGACACATTTCAGAAGAAAGTTATTTGTTTCTGGCCATTTTGAGCCTGTAATAAAACCCACAAATGCTGATGCTCCAGATACTCAACTAGTCTAAAGAAGCCAGTTGTATTGCAACTTTAATCAGGACAGCAGTTTTCAGCTGCGCAAACATAATTGCAAAAGGGTTTTCTTTTGACCAATTAGCCTTTTAAAATGATCAGCTTGAATTAGCTAACACAACGTGTCATTGGAACACAGGTTGCTGATAATGGGCCTCTATACGCCTATGTAGATATTCCATTTAAAAAATCAGCAATTTCCAGCTACAATAGTCATTTACAACATTAGCCATGTCTACACTGTATTTCTGATCAATTTGATGTTATTTTAATGGACAACAAAATGTGCATTTCTTTCAAAAACAATGACATTTCTAAGTGACCCCAAACTTTTGAACGGTAGTGTAAATACAAATCAAAAAGATCATCAAATTATTACACTATTACCCTATTGCTAACAACACACAAATAAAACTTAATTGCACAAATCCTATATCACACAAATACACAAATAGAATAATACACTTATAAAGAAGAGAACCTTATTATTACACTATTGCACTCCAAACAAGAAACACACAATCTAAATTGCACAACTGCCATCTAAACCCTGACCTTTCTTGCCTTCCTTAATGCAAAGTCATCAATTTCATCATCATCATAAGAAATCTGCCCAGCAATTGCATGGTTAATACTGATGAAAGCAGGGCCAAAAAGGCGTTCCTGTGACATGGTGGAACTCGGGTAGGATTTGATGAGCTTCAGCTTTGAAAAGCTCCTCTCTGCTTCAGCTACGGTCACTGGAAGAGTAAGACAATTTCCGAGAGCTCCCTTTCGTGTATAAATATCAGCAGCTCAACCAGGGTCATGGTCTTCGATGGCAAGTCAGGCAAGTTCTTCCATTCCTGTGCAAGCTCTCTGCCATCCATGTCTGAGTGTTCTTTATAGTGCAGTGTCATACTAAGGGCCAAACATTGTTCTGTCAGCTCCTCATTTGAGAGACTTTGGAATGTTGACACCACTCCAAACTTCTCTCCCACATTTTCCAATGTGGGAAATCTTTCCTGAAGGGCTGAGGTTGCAGCATCAACAATATTACCTCCAGCTTCTTCAGGGCATGACTCAAAAGTCTCATCAAATGATTCATATGAAAAGTGCTGCTTTGTGGATCTCAGCCCTTTTTGTTGTACATTGGCCTCTACATTCATACCCTCATAAATATCCTTGGCTGAAGTTTGTGCAGTAATATAGCATGTTGCCCTGTAGTTGCTGAGACGTCTCTGTCTTTCTGAGAAGACTGACTGCAACATCCACATGCATACTGAGAGACAGCATCAGCTTGCTCACATGTTGGATCTGGTTCCAGATGTCACACCACACCACTGTAGAGATGGTGAAGCGCTATGAATCCACCTCCTCTGATAAGGACTGGGCCTCAATCTTTATCACAGGGTCTTTGGTTTGATCCCTCACCCCAATCAGTGCCTCTCTCACCGCTGCTGTCTGATACCTCAGTGGCTCGACACTCTTAACTTTACTCTTCCACCTTGTCTCAGTCCACATCTTCAAAGTGATGTCCACATGTTTTTTCAAGATGGCCCATCGCTGTGTGGAGGCTGAGAACAAGGTGTACAGTTTGTGTAAGATGCCAAAGTAACCTGTGGCATCGACAGAACTTTTAGCAGCATGAGCCACAACCAGGTTCAATGTGTGAGCCCCACATGGCACAAACAGAGCTCTTGGATTCATTTCCAGGAGTCTGGCTTGGACACCTTTGTTTTTTCTCTCATGTTGGCCCCATTATCATCAGACTGTCCTTTGCAATCTTTTGAGAATCAAGGATGCCAAATGTTGGCCTTGTGGACTCCTCTGCCTCCAAAACCCCCATAAAATGTTCATTTTACTCCTTTACAACTAACAACTGTTCAGTGTGGCTGACATCTGAGGTGCAATCTAGAATGATAGAGAAGAATTTTGCCAGCTTGATGCCACTCACCATTATTGAAATGACTTTGCTGCTCAACAAATCAATGAGTTTATTCTGTATTTTGTGGCCAAGGTAGCTGGTGGTGCGACTCGAGGTCCCTTTTTGGACACGGTTAAGGTGCTCTTTCATGACTGAATAAAATTGTGCCATCAGTTCAACCTCTTTGAGGAAATGGCCATTTGATGGAGAGTACAGTGTTTCTGTGTGTCCTCTTAGTGACAGATTTCTAATTGCCAGAGACTGCACAATAGCAGTCAGACGTGTCAACACCTCTCTCCATCTTATCCTCTCAGCCTCCGAAAGTGCCACTCGTGCTTATCAATTGTTTCCCCTTTTTTGATCCTCATTGTCAGTTCTTTCCATGTTTTCATGCAGTTTTGGTGTTCTGGACTGGTGTCATGTGAAGTCAGCAAAGAACGTGCATGTTTCCAGTCTGTCAGTCCTGAGTTTGATCATTTCATTTTCTTCTTAGAAAAGAGTTTGCAGCAGAAGCAGAAGAGGCTGTTGTTTCTTTCAGAATACACCAACCAACTTCTAGGGATTGTTTCAACACTTACCAAGGGCTTCCTGAATACTGGTGGTGGCAACTTCTTCCATCATTCTCATTCCTTGGGGGAAACAAAGTTAGGTGGTACCTCACTTGGTCCTCTGCAAACTAGTTGTGTCCAAATTCTGTCAGTCAGAACTGAAGACCAGTCAGCAGGGTCTGTAGACAGTGGTTCATCCTCGGCAGCAGGGTCTGTAGACAGTGGTTCATCCTCAGCAGCAGGATTTGGTGGGGATGCTGCTACAGGCATTTCTAATGGAGATCACATGGGCATTAGTTTAGACACGTTATTCACAGCATTTATAGTGGTGGAACATCACACATACATAACCAGTAATAACAAAACCATCATTGTTACCTACAATATGGAAACTTAAAACTTTGCAAAAGGGAAATGATTTATTTTGTTTATGTTATGCAGGGATGCACACATGAACACATGTGCACGTGCACACAAACACACCTGAAGAATCCTGCTGGGGAGAAGTGGAAGCAAATGGGTCTTCATCCTCATCCTCAGACAACATTTTTGAAGAAACTTGTGTGGGTGGCTCCTCATCCTGAGGCTCCGAGATCATTTCTGAAGAGGCCTGTGTGGCTGATGAAGATGACTCTTCATCCTGGCCAGTGCCAGAGGGTGCTCCAAAATATTTCAGTGCCCCTGAATTTGCATTGAAGTACAGTATATGAGTCTGACACCCTAAATACATTTGTTGCACAATTAAGTATACATGTCATTATGCGCAATTTATCAACATTTCATAATAGGAACCAAATGAACCATACAACCTCCTTGGCTAACTCTAGGCATAAGACACCCCAAAAGACTCAATATATCACAAAAGATACTAAATATCAGCATCGTCTTTTAAGTTAGCCTACAGCATTGGAAATTCCCCTTGCTGAGCTCAGGACCTAGTCAATACAATCACAGAAAACCTTTATGATGTCACCTCAATGAAAGTTAACCAAATTAATAATGTGCTAGTTTTGCTGCACATTATCATGATGAAGCTGTGTGAAATTATATCCAATGTTAGGTAAGCTAGTTGGACAGAAAACGGAATATTGTCACCCTATGTGTAATAGAATAGCAAGCAACATAGGCTAGTGTTTGTTAGCCTATTTCATTACATACATAATATACTCATAAAGAGATGACATAGCTGCATACCTTTATCTTTTGCACATTTCTCCTCTTTGCTCTTTTTCCTAGACTGGACACCTGATGGTTTAGACCTTTTCTTATCCATTTGTGTTGATTTGGCACTCGAGCATCAATACATTACCCATCCCCCAACACTGTCGACCAAGAGTCAAGACTACATTACCCATCCCCCAACACTGTCAACCAAGAGTCAAGACTACATTACCCATCCCCCAACACTGTCAACTAAGAGTCAAGACTGAACCAATTCACTTTGGTGGTGTGCAGACTGTTTTTATATTATTCTTAACGATTTTGCACAAACAAGAAAAAAAAGCAACAATATGTCTGTGAAACTATATATTCACACTATTGTGAATTAATTGTGGTTCATTTGGTAGCATTTCGTAGTGTGACTGATTTTACTAATTGCATTAGTGCCGTACAAAGTTAGAGGTGCTCTATTTGATAGAGTCCCCCGCTCCACCTACCTCATGCTTCCAGTGAGGAGACCTGAGGTCAACCTACCCCCACCCCCCTTCCCATCTCATACTTCTGAATGGGAGACCTTCCCAGGCAGTAGCCTGCCTAGCTCACAAGCTATAATCAGGGCGCCCACTCTGACGAGGTTAATCAACCCACAGTGCCACACGGTGACATGATATCATTGATGTGACGTGCAAATGAGTGATAGAAAACAGATCGAGCAAATGTCACCATTCCATGGGCGCCACAGGCGAGATGCTACCTTGGGTGGCGGCCTATGTCGCCCATACCTAAACCCATATCTAAATCCATACCTAAATCCATATCTAAATCCATATCTAAATCCATACCTAAATCCATACCTAAATCCATACCTAAACCCATACCTAAATCCATACCTAAACCCATACCAAAACCCATACCTAAACCCATACCTAAACCCATACCTAAATCCATATCTAAATCCATACCTAAATCCATATCTAAATCCATACCTAAATCCATATCTAAATCCTTACCTAAATCCATACCTAAATCCATACCTAAATCCATACCTAAACCCATACCTAAATCCATACCAAAACCCATACCTAAATCCATACCTAAACCCATACCTAAACCCATACCTAAACCCATACCTAAATCCATACCTAAACCCATACCTAAACCCATACCTAAATCTAAATCTAAATCCTTACCTAAATCCATACCTAAACCCATACCTAAACCCATACCTAAATCCATACCTAAACCCATACCAAAACCCATACCTAAATGCATACCTAAACCCATACCTAAACCCATACCTAAGTCCATACCTAAACCCATACCTAAATCCATACATAAAGGGAATAGGGTGCCATTTGGGCCTCACATATGGTGTAACATGTTAGATGGTGGCTGCCTGTTTCTGTTGAATGGGTGCCCACGAGACAGAGTGTGAGACAGAGAGAGCGAGCCAAAGGCCTGGTTGTGTTCTAGGCTGTTGGTCAGCCTCTAACTGTTCATCATCAGGCAGGAGATGTGACCTAGCCACGCATGGAGGAGAACAACATCCCCTGTGCTCTTTAACCAGCTCCCTCCCTCACAATACACACACACACACTTCTTTCTACCTGTTCTCCTCCCTGCAACAAGGCTAGAAGGGAACCATCCTTCTTCTGTCAGAAGGAACAAATCTGTCTGTGTGTCTGCGGTCCTCTTCTTGTCTGTCCTCCTCCTCTACCCCATACACTACACCACTCCACACCATTACCCTCTGACAGATCACCCCCACACAACCCCTTTGTGTGTGTGTTCGCCCACAGCCCTGTATCCACACAGGCCACCCATTGTGTCGGAGAAGGCCTCGCCATCTCTTAAGGAGCTAAAGGAACAGACGGAGAGGAGAGGAGAGGAGGAGGGAGGAAGCGAGGGAGAGAGGGATGGGCTGTTTGTTATTGGGGATATTAATAAAGATGACCTAATCAAGGGCCTTTGAGTGTGTGCAGCCCTGCCTCTCTATCGCTCTCCATTCTCCTCTTTTCCGTTCTCTCGCTCCTCTCATTTCCCTGTGTGTCTTTGTCCCTTTTCCTTGTCCTTCTGTCGGCCTCTTACTTTTCTTCTTTAGTGTGCTCTCAGCCTCCCTCTCCCTGGCAAACACTCTCAGCTTCTGTCATACTTTCTCCCTTTTTAGTGTGTGTGTGTGTGTGTGTGTGTGTGTGTGTGTGTGTGTGTGTGTGTGTGTGTGTGTGTGTGTGTGTGTGTGTGTGTGTGTGTGTGTGTGTGTGTGTGTGTGTGTGTGTGTGTGTGTGTGTGTGTGTGTGTGTGTGTGTGTGTGTGTGGCAGTAGATAGATGATGCCCCCCCCACTACTTCCCTATGAATGTGATAATGTGTTTATTACAGCTGAGCTGAGACAGAGACATAAGGGAGCTGTGAAACTGTAGTCATGTGACCAGTATTCTGTCGTTAGCCTGCTGTGCTGCTGCAGCCTGTTATCCTGTACGCTCTATAGTACATTATAAACCGGACGGTTCGAGCTCTGAATACTGATTGGCTGAAAGCTGTGCTATAGCAGACTGTATACCATGGGTATGACCAAAAATGACTTTTTACTGTTCTAATTACATTGGTAACCAGATTGAGTCGTGCATAAGAACAGCCCTTAGCAGTGGTGTACTGGCCATATACCACACCCCCTCGCTTAAGTACCTCTCTGTCACTGTAGCAACTGTCCAGGGGGACACCCTGGGAGGCAGCAGACACATGACATCACCACAACACCCTGCTCTGGAGTCACCCCGGCGCAGCGCCGATCACACAACCACAAAATATAGGTGTTTGTTAGATCCAATGTTTCACAAAGCAATTCAACACTATGTGCAGTGTGCAGTGAAGATGAATTACGCACCAGCGTTCACACTGTATTTGTGGACTCATTCAGGAGAGCAGAACCTCTACTCAGGCACCTGTTGACTCATTCAGGAGAGCAGAACCTCTTGTTGACATTCAGGAGAGCAGAACTCTACTCAGGCACCTGTTGACTCATTCAGGAGAGCAGAACCTCTACTCAGGCACCTGTTGACTCATTCAGAGAGCAGAACCTCTACTCAGGCACCTGTTGACTCATTCAGTAGAGCAGAACCTCTACTCAGGCACCTGTATTTGTGGACTCATTCAGGAGAGCAGAACCTCTACTCAGGCACCTGTTGACTCATTCAGGAGAGCAGAACCTCTACTCAGGCACCTGTTGACTCATTCAGGAGAGCAGAACCTCTACTCAGGCACCTGTTGACTCATTCAGGAGAGCAGAACCTCTACTCAGGCACCTGTTGACTCATTCAGGAGAGCAGAACCTCTACTCAGGCACCTGTTGACTCATTCAGGAGGGCAGAACCTCTACTCAGGCACCTGTTGACTCATTCAGGAGAGCAGAACCTCTACTCAGGCACCTGTTGACTCATTCAGGAGGGCAGAACCTCTACTCAGGCACCTGTTGACTCATTCAGGAGGGCAGAACCTCTACTCAGGCACCTGTTGACTCAGGCACCTGTTGACTCACCTTCAGGAGGGCAGAACCTCTACTTCAGGAGAGAGCAGAACCTCTACTCAGGCACCTGTTGACTCATTCAGCAGAACCTCTACTCAGGCACCTGTTGACTCATTCAGGAGAACAGAGGCACCTGTTGACTCATTCAGGAGAGCAGAACCTCTACTCAGGCACCTCAGGCACCTGGCACCTGTTGACTCATTCAGGAGGGCAGAACCTCTACTCAGGCACCTGTTGACTCATTCAGGAGGGCAGGACCTCTACTCAGGCACCTGTTGACTCATTCAGGAGGGCAGAACCTCTACTCAGGCACCTGTTGACTCATTCAGGAGGGCAGGACCTCTACTCAGGCACCTGTTGACTCATTCAGGAGGGCAGAACCTCTACTCAGGCACCTGTTGATTCTGCATAGAGCCTGTAGGGAGATCTGTTGTTGTTGTTCATTCACTGGTCCGAGCCTTGTAACATATACACCGTCCTCAACCTCTCTCTTCTGGAGTTCACCATTCTCTCCCTCCAGACACACAGAAACAACATGGATTCTTTTGTCATAAATCTTTTTTTTTATCTCAGCAGGATTTTCCTGTGATAAAGAAGGGAGAGAGAGGAGCGGATGTGGTCGGAGAGAGATGGAGAGAGAGCAATAGAAAGCCAGGGACATATGGAGAGGGGAAGAAAGGAGGGCTGAGAGTGATGGAGAGAGAGTGAGGCAGAAAGATGGAGAGAGAGAGGGATACAGAGGTTGTATGTCCAGAGGGGAGTGGGTATGTCCAGTGTTAACTAACTAAAGGAATGGCAAAAGAGCAGTGGGCATCTGGCCTTACTGGCCTTACTTTTTTATGAGGGAAATATTCAGATAAATCTCCAACAGCCTTGGGCCTTGTTGTGAAAAGACTAACGCTGAAGCCAAGACATTAGCATGAGGCATGAGATCCTCCCACTTATGTAAACACTGTCACACACACTTCTCTCTGATACACACACACACACCCCACTCACACATGAGTGCACAAACATATAAACATACACAGATATGGTATCAACAGATACATAACATATAACATACAGTACCCAGTCAAAGGTTTGGACACATCTACTAATTATTGGGTTTTTCTTTATTTTTTACTATTTTCTACATTGTAGAATAATAGTGAAGATGTCAAAACTATAAAATAACACATATGGAATCATGTAGTTTAGGAGGCACACATCCTTGTTGTCCTGGCTCGTTTAGGAGGCACACATCCTTGTTGTCCTGGCTCGTTTAGGAGGCACACATCCTTGTTGTCCTGGCTCGTTTAATAGGCACACATCCTTGTTGTCCTGGCTCGTTTAGGAGGCACACATCCTTGTTGTCCTGGCTCGTTTAGGAGGCACACATCCTTGTTGTCCTGGCTCGTTTAGGAGGCACACATCCTTGTTGTCCTGGCTCGTTTAGGAGGCACACATCCTTGTTGTCCTGGCTCATTTAGGAGGCACACATCCTTGTTGTCCTGGCTCGTTTAATAGGCACACATCCTTGTTGTCCTGGCTCGTTTAGGAGGCACACATCCTTGTTGTCCTGGCTCGTTTAGGAGGCACACATGCTTGTTGTCCTGGCTCATTTTGGAGGCACACATCCTTGTTGTCCTGGCTCGTTTAATAGGCACACATCCTTGTTGTCCTGGCTCGTTTAGGAGGCACACATCCTTGTTGTCCTGTCTCGTTTAGAAGTGCTGTCCCTCTTTTTTGGGCCTTTTTATAGTCTACAGGTGTTGACCTTGTCCAGATGGGCCCAATATGGCTCCCCCTCGGTCGTCACTGACCCTTTTAAGAGGATAATAGTCTACCACTCAACAACTGGCTGGAAGACATCTTAGATGGTTTATTGCCAAATGTCTTTTTCAATACGGGCTTTCACACTTACAACCACATCACTGGTTACAGCTGTCATTATGGATACATTACACACACATATTGACACACACACACACTTCCAGAATGCTTGCATCTGATTAGCATCTGATTTTGTCATATCCCAGACTTTCTCCAGTGATGAAAGAAACAAAGTCACACTACGTTAGGCTGTTGTCTATGTTCTTTTGAGGATGTGACATTATGATGACATCATTTCACTAGTCACTCTGATTCACGGCCCATCCCTCACATTGCACTTGATAGAAAATGTCATTTATCACAGTTGCGCAGGCAATTTCCCATTAAACTAAAGGCTGTGTACATACAAACATAGCTAATTCATGCGAGCCTGGCTCAGTTTCATGTTTCTGCTCAGTGCTCAGTCCCCCTGTTAGGTTAAGCCAACAGCTGGAGGCGGAGAGAGTACGAGTTTGTGTGCCGGTGTTTTATAAACAGGTGTTCCTCTTTATTTTCCCTGTCCCCCTTTCCCTCCCTCCCTCCCTCCCTCCCTCCCTCCCTCTCTCTCTCTCTCTCTCTCCGCCTTAGCCTTTCCCCAGTCTGTGTGAGTGTGAGAGAGAGTATTTAGCTCAGTGATGTGTATGTCTGTGTGTGTGTTTGTATGTGCATGTATGTGTTTGTAGTGCAGCATAGTGCGGATTCTCTCTCTTCTCTCTCTTCTCTCTCTTCTCTCTTCTCTCTCTCTCTCTCTGTGTAGAACCCTGAGAAAGTGTATATTTGTTCATGTGTGCAACAGAGATTTTCCAAACAGACCGTAAAGCCATTGAGCTGGTTTGAGTTAGCAGCACCTTGGGTTCACTCCCAGGTGGGGCCACTAGCTGAAGGGTTAAACACTTCAGCAGAAACAAACCATGCGTAGGTTCCCAGAAGGAGCACGCCACTGATTCAGTCCTTAAATTGAGTTTACAGCTCATTTGATTAAAGTAATGGTCTACCTTTTCATAATATCTGTTTGTTGGTGTATTTGGCTGTGTTTGCCTGTGAGGTTGTAGAATCTAGAAACCCTTGTGTACTTACATTTTCCATTGCTCTGTTCAGTTGATTGAGGAGTTTCGTGTCAAAGGTTTAGTACTCTTTTGAAGCATTCTTCATAGTAATTGTAGACTGCCTATGTGCTGTTGAACTGTCACCCAGCAATATAGAGTTCTCATTATGATTATGAAGCCATTGATGTTGACATGAATCCTGCCTGTAGCACTAGGCTCAGTGGCATTTGGCAGTTATATGATATGCAGTGTGAGTCTGAGCTAAGCTCTTGAAGCCGGAGCCATGAGAGACCTAGCAGCGCTCTGCTTTTATCTGGATTCCCTTTGTGTGGTGTCGATGGGGGGGTGAGAGGGTGGGTGAGCGTGTCTGTGTGCCTATGTGTGTTTGATTTTCATATTTTGGTGTGTGCACTCTTCTCTGCTCTGGGGGACCCCCCCCCCCCCCCCCCCCTCCTGCCAGCCCAAAGTGACCTTCAGTGAGCAGGGCAGGCTCTAACTGACACTCCCACAGGAAGTCTTCAAGCACAGAGAAGAAGAAAAACACTGAGCCTGCGTCTTTTACAGCTACTGCTGGTCTGCTGCCTCCACAGAAACAGACCTTTACAGGCGCAGAGATAATCTCAGAAAGAGAGGGGGAATGAGACGAGGAAAACAGAAATTGGAGCAGACAAAGACAGAAGAGAGAATCAGAGAAGGGGATGGAGAAATCGGTTGTGAGGAAAAGACAGTAGCAGAGAGAGAGGAAAACAGAGAACAGAGACTGGAGCAGACAGAGAGCGAGAGATAATCAGAGAGGGAGAGGGGGAGGAAAGAAGAACAAAAGCAGGGAGCGGGCGTGGAAGTAAGGGAGGAATTAAAATAAATAGGAGAGGGGAAATGGGGAGAGAAGGGATAGAAAATAGAGTGGGTGAGGTTTTTTCTCTCAAAATGGGACATGGAAATTACAGACATTTTAGGGACTGCCGGAAAGAAATGATCTTTCAGCGAGATAGCCTTCAGTACTCAGACTGTGGAGAGAGAGACAGATGGAGGGAGGAAGAGAGAGGGGTATAGAAAAAGAGAGAGAGAAAGAAAGAGAATGAAAGAAAGAAATAAAGAACGAACGAAAGGGAGAGAGGGCAAGATGGAGAGAGGGGGGTAAAGGGAGAGAAGGAAAGAAAGAGAGAGAGGGAGAGCCTGGGGAGAACATTAGTTTCCAGAGAGTGTCTTTGATTATGAGAGGTTACCATGTGGAGCTATGTGTTTGAGGTTCAGGGGGTCTTAGTGCGAGAGAGTGTGGATGGGAGCCCACTCAATTACTGCCGTGTGTGCCTCATTGTCGTTTTGAAAGTGTTCAGATAGATTCTAGAGCCAAGACTTTTCAAATTTGTCGGGATAAGAGAGTCAGGCAAATAAACCAAGTGATTTGTATCCAGCACCATCGTATAGAATAGAGAGACACACAAGAGCCTGCGCTCATTCTATACACAACACAAGCTGAGGGAATAGCCTTGGGGAAAGTATCTCTCTCTCTCTCTCTCTCTCTCTCTCTCTCTCTCTCTCTCTCTCTCTCTCTCTCTCTCTCTCTCTCTCTCTCTCTCTCTCTCTCTCTCTCTCTCTCTCTTTCTTTCTCTCTCTCTCTCTCTCTCTCTCTCTCTCTCTCTCTCTCTCTCTCTCTCTCTCTCTCTCTCTCTCTCTCTCTCTCTCTCAATCTCTCTCTCTCTCTCTCTCTCTCTCTCTCTCAATCTCTCTCTCAATCTCTCTCTCAATCTCTCTCTCTCTCTCAATCTCTCTCTCTCTCTCTCTCTCTCTCTCTCTCTCTCTCTCTCTCAATCTCTCTCTCAATCTCTCTCTCTCTCTCTCTCTCTCTCTCTCTCTCTCTCTCTCTCTCTCTCTCTCTCTCTCTCTCTCTCTCTCTCTCTCTCTCTCTCTCTCTCTCACACATTGCCAAAGCAAGTGAAATAGACAAACAGTGAAATCAACAGTAAACATTACACCCACAAAAGTTTCAGAGGAATGGAGACATTTCAAATGTCATATTATGTCTATATACAGTGTTGTGATGATGTGCAAATAGTTAAAGTACAAAAGGGAAAATAAATAAACATTAAAATGGGTTTTATTTACAATGGTGTTTTTGTTCTTCACTGGTGTGGCAACAGGTCATACATCGTGTGGCTGTATTTGTATGTATTATGGATCCCAATTAGTTCCTGCTAATGCAGCAGCTTCTCTTCCTGGGGTCCAGCAAAATTAAGACAGTTATACAATTTTTTTTTAAAAAAATCCTTACATTCATAACATATTAAGTGTGTGCCCTCAGGTCCCTACTCTGCTACCACATATCTGCAGTACAAAATCCATGTGGTATGTGTGTGTATAGTGTGTATGTTATCGTGTGCCTATGTGTGAGTCTCTTCACAATCCCTGCTGTTCCATAAGGTGTATATGTAGATTTTTATAATATGTTTATTATAAAATAAAATAATCAATTTCAAAAGACAGCAATACAAACATTGACATTCATTGTACTGTTGAATGGGATGGACAATTTAGAGGACAAAACAAAACTTAACTCACACATACACAAAATAAAACAAAATCCTATTAGGTGGTACATGTATTAGAAGACAGCATATAGTCATTACAAGCAGTGTAGTTGAGCCAAAAATAAATATTGAGTGGAGTACAGCACAGAGTAGCAGCAGATCGTCAACCCAGTTATGAAGCGGGACTAGACCATTTATCCAGTATCGGCTGCCATATTTTGTAAAACATTGGACTTCTATTGGAGGTATTGTATCGAATATTTTCCATATGTATTACATTCCCTAAGTCCCGTAACCACATTTCAAAGGTAGGTATAGTCTCCAATTTCCAAAATTGCAATATGAGTCTTTTGGCTAGTAGAGGACAAAGAGAGACAGCTTTCCCTTCCTGGTTATTCCCATCAACTGTACCAAACAGAGCGATCAATGGGGCTGGGGCTAGAACTCTATTAAAGGCTCTAGATAAGTAATCAAATATGAGAGCCCAGTAAACATGTAACTTAGGACATGTCCAGAATAAGTGGGTCAACGTCCCCTCATCCTGCTTGCACCTCTCACACAGTGGTGAGGTGTCCGGGAATATTTTATGCATTTTAACCTTTGAGTAATGTAACCTGTGTATCACCTTAAACTGTACAGGGTTGTGTCTGGCATTCACTGAACTGTGGTTTATATTCCTGAGAGCTTCTACCCAGTCCTCATCTGAGATTTCTGACCCTAGTTCTTGTTCCCAAGCCCTTTTAATGGTGTCTGTGGATACCTCTATGTGGGCCTGTAGCACATCATTACAGTCTAGAGACCGACCCTTTTGAATGGGGTTTGACAAGGATCAAGCTATCTAATGTAGGACTATTTGGCTTCATGCCATACTGTGGGATATGTGTCCTTATGAAATTCCTGATTTGGAGGCATCTGACAAAATGTGTTATTGGCATGTTGAACTTTCCCTGTAATTGTTGAAATGAAGCTGACTGACCATCCATGTATAAATTGTCACGCCTTGGTCATTGTATCTTGTGTTTTTGTTATATGTTTGGGTAGGCCAGGGTGTGACATGGGTTTATATGTTGTATTTCGTATTGGGGTTTGTATTAATTAGGAGTGTGTATTAGTAGGGGTGTGTCTAGTTAGGCTTGGCTGCCTGAGGCGATTCCTAATTGGAGTCAGCTGATTCTAGTTGTCTCGGATTGGGAACCGTATTTAGGTAGCTTGAGTGCGCATTGTATTTCGTGGGCGATTGTACCTGTCTTAGTGTTAGTCACCAGATAGGCTGTATTAGTTTCATTTGTTTGTTGTTTTCTTCTTCCGTTATTTCATGTACCGTATTAGCTTCATTAAAAGTCATGAGTAACCTACACGCTGCATTTCGGTCTGACTTTCTACAAACAACAGACGAAGATCATTACAGAATCGCCCACCACGATCCACAGACCGAGCAGCGTGTGAACTGGCAGGATCTGAAGGAGGACGATATGGATTATACGACGTGGGAAGAAATCGACAGGTGGGCGGCCGACCCAGGGCGTGTACAGGAGCCCGCCTGGGATTCCCTACAGCAATGCGAAGAGGGCTATACACGTATGGAATCGAGAAGGAAAGCATTGCTATACAGAGCGAAAACTGAAGGTAACAGGGGAAAGCGCAGAGAGAGAGTGGCTGAGTCAGGAAACAGACCTGAGCCTACTCTCCCTGTTAATCGTGAAGAGCAGTTGCAATGGGAGAGAATGCATCATTTGGAGATTTGGACATGGGAGGAGGAATTAGACGGTCAAGGACCCTGGGAGCAGCCGGGAGAATATCGCCCTCCCAAGGAGGAAATAGAGGCAGCTAAAGCGGAGAGGCGTATGTATGAGGAGGCAGCACGGCGACGCGGTTGGAAACCGGAAAAACAGCCCAAAAAAATTATTGGGGGGGAGCTAGAAGGGAGAATAGTTATGCCAGGTAGGAAACCTGAGCATACTCCCTGTGCTCACCGTTGGGCTAGAGAGACCGGGCAGGCACCGTGTTATGCTATGGAGCGCACCGTGTTTCCAGTGCGGGTGCAGAGCCAGCTGCGACTCATACCAGCCCTTCCTATTGGCCGGGCTAGAGTGGGCATCGAGCCAGGTAAGCTTGGGCAGGCTCGGTGCTCAAGAGCTCCAGTGCGCCTGCACGGTCCGGTCTATCCAGAGCCACCTCTACACACCAGTCCTCCGGTAGCAGCTCCCCGCACCAGGCTTCCTGTGCGTGTCCTCGCGCCAGTACCACCAGTTCCAGCACCACGCACCAGGCCTCCAGTGCGCCTCGCCTGTTTAGCGCAGCCAGAGCTTTTCTCCTCTCCTGCGCTGCCGGAGTCTCCTGTCTGTCCAGCGCCACCAGTGCTCCCAGTCGGCCCAGCGCGTCCAGTGCGCATCGCCTGTTCAGCACAGCCAGAGCTGTTCTCTTCTCCTGCGCTATCGGAGTCTCCCGCTTGTTTAGCGCAACCAGAGCTGTTCTCCTCTCCTGCGCTGCCGGAGTCTCCTGTCTGTCCAGCGCCACCAGTGCTCCCAGTCGGCCCAGCGCGTCCAGTGCGCCTCGCCTGTTCAGCACAGCCAGAGCCTTTCTCCTCTCCTGCGCTGCCGGAGTCTCCTGTCTGCCCAGCGCCGCCAGTCGGCCCAGCGTCACCAGTCTGCCAGGATCCGCCAGAAGTGCCAGTCTGCCAGGATCCGCCAGAAGTGCCAGTCTACCAAGATCTTCTAGATCGGCCAGACAACCTTAATCATCCAGGTCCACCAGCCAGCCAGGATTTACCGGAGCCTACTACCTGCCTGAGCTTCCTCTCAGTACTGAGCTTCCTCTCAGTACTAGGCTCCCTCTCTGTACTGGGCTCCCTCTCAGTACCGAGCTCCCTCTCAGTACCGAGCTTCCTCTCAGTACCGAGCTTCCTCTCAGTACCGGGCTTCCCCTCAGTACCGGGCTTCCCCTCAGTACCGGGCTTCCCCTCAGTACCGGGCTTCCCCTCAGTACCGGGCTGCTTCGGTCCCGGGCTGCCCCTCTATCCTGAGTTGCCCCTCTATCCTGAGTTGCCCCTCTATCCTGAGTTGCCCCTCTATCCTGAGTTGCCCCTCTATCCCGAGTTGCCCCTCTGTCCCGAGCTGCCCCTCTGTCCCGAGCTGCCCCTCTGTCCCGAGCTGCCCCTCAGTTATGTGGGGATCAGGGTGAGGACTATTAGGCCATGGTCGGCGGAGAAGGTGGATTATCCTAGGACGCGAAGGGGAGGAACTAGGACATTTATGGAGTGGGGTCCACGTCCCGAGCCAGAACCGCCACCATGGACAGACGCCCACCCCGGACACTCCCTATGCTCTTGAGGTGCGTCCCGGAGTCCGCACCTTAGGGGGGGGGGTTCTGTCACGCCTTGGTCATTGTATCTTGTGTTTTTGTTATATGTTTGGGTAGGCCAGGGTGTGACATGGGTTTATATGTTGTATTTCGTATTGGGGTTTGTATTAATTAGGAGTGTGTATTAGTAGGGGTGTGTCTAGTTAGGCTTGGCTGCCTGAGGCGATTCCTAATTGGAGTCAGCTGATTCTAGTTGTCTCGGATTGGGAACCGTATTTAGGTAGCTTGAGTGCGCATTGTATTTCGTGGGCGATTGTACCTGTCTTAGTGTTAGTCACCAGATAGGCTGTATTAGTTTCATTCATTTGTTGTTTTCTTCTTCCATTATTTCATGTACCGTATTAGCTTCATTAAAAGTCATGAGTAACCTACACGCTGCATTTCGGTCTGACTTTCTACAAACAACAGACGAAGATCATTACATAAATTACCAATTGTTGTGAGCCCCTTCTCCCTCCACTGTGAAAACACCACATCATCCAATGCAGGGTGGAAAGCATGATTCAGGCAAATCGGACTGTCAATGTATACAGTGGGTATGTTAAGAAAATACCTCATCTGTTTCCAGATCCTAAGCGTATGACAAATGACTGGATTAGAGTGGCTTTTTTCACATATGATGGACTATTACCAAGTGCAGGGAGTGAGGAATGTTGACAGGAGGCCTGCTCAATCTAAAGCCATGCAGGCATATCATTCTGTCGCATCCCAGGTAAACTTTCCCTCCAGAAAGACACAATGTTCAGATGAGCAGCCCAATAATACAGTTTGAAGTGAGGAAGGCCAAAGCGCCCCTCTATCTTGCACTTGCATAAATGCTTTGAAATTCTGGCTGCCTTGTTATCCAATAAAAATGGAATTACTATTGAATCCAGTTTCTTAAAATAGCTTTGTGGTATGAAATTGGGTAGACATTGGAAGAGGTAAAGAAACCTGGGTTAGGACAACCATTTTAATAGCATTTACATGACCAATTAAGGAGATTTTTCTTCTCCAAAAATCTATATTTTGTTTAAACTGATACATTTTCATGTCCCAATTCACTTTCAATAGCTGATCAAGGTCTCTTGTCACTACAATACCAAGGCTTGTGAACTTGTCCATCACTGTTCTAAACGGGGTAGATTGCAGAAATTGCATATCCACAGGTCGTGATATCGGCATCAATTCGCTTTTTTGCCAGTTTATCTTGTAGCCAGAGAAGGAGCCAAATGTGTTTATCAAGTTAAGTAAGGGTGGAATAGAAGTTTTAGGCTTGGACAAAAACAAAAGAACATCGTCTGCATATAGGGAAATGTTGTGTTGCGTGCCTTTTTATTTTAACAGAAACTATATCGGCACATGCCCGAATGCGAGTAGCAAGGGGTTCCATGGCTATAGCGAAGAGAGCAGGCGAAATAGGGCACCCCTGTCGGCAGCCCTTGAACAGGCGGAATGACTGCGACATTTCCTGATTGGTTAGCATGGACGCCATTGGGTGTGCATAAATAATTCTTATCCAATTAATAAATTCCTTTCCAAACCCGAAGTGCTCCAGAACCGACATCATATACTTCCACTCAATCCGAGCCTTCTCTGCATCAAGAGCTATTACCACTGCCTCAACCTTCTCTGCATCAAGAGCTATTACCACTGCCTCAACCTTCTCTGCATCAAGAGCTATTACCACTGCCTTAACCTTCTCTGCATCAGCCATTACCACTGCCTCAACCTTCTCTGCATCAAGAGCTATTACCACTGCCTCAACCTTCTCTGCATCAAGAGCTATTACCACTGCCTCAACCTTCTCTGCATCAGCTATTACCACTGCCTCAACCTTCTCTGCATCAAGAGCTATTACCACTGCCTCAATCTTCTCTGCATCAGCTATTACCACTGCCTCAACCTTCTCTGCATCAAGAGCTATTACCACTGCCTCAACCTTCTCTGCATCAAGAGCTATTACCACTGCCTCAACCTTCTCTGCATCAAGAGCTATTACCACTGCCTCAACCTTCTCTGCATCAAGAGCTATTACCACTGCCTCAACCTTCTCTGCATCAAGAGCTATTACCACTGCCTCAACCTTCTCTGCATCAAGAGCTATTACCACTGCCTCAACCTTCTCTGCATCAAGAGCTATTACCACTGCCTCAACCTTCTCTGCATCAGCTATTACCACTGCCTCAACCTTCTCTGCATCAAGAGCTATTACCACTGCCTCAACCTTCTCTGCATCAGCTATTACCACTGCCTCAACCTTCTCTGCATCAAGAGCTATTACCACTGCCTCAACCTTCTCTGCATCAGCTATTACCACTGCCTCAACCTTCTCTGCATCAGCTATTACCACTGCCTCAACCTTCTCTGCATCAGCTATTACCACTGCCTCAACCTTCTCTGCATCAGCTATTACCACTGCCTCAACATTCTCTGCATCAAGAGCTATTACCACTGCCTCAACCTTCTCTGCTTCAGCTATTACCACTGCCTCAACCTTCTCTGCATCAGCTATTACCACTGACTCAACATTCTCTGCATCAAGAGCTATTACCACTGCCTCAACCTTCTCTGCATCAGCTATTACCACTGCCTCAACCTTCTCCGCATCAGCTATTACCACTGCCTCAACCTTTTCTACATCGTTTATTACCACTGCCTCAACCTTCTCTGCATCAGCTATTACCACTGCCTCAACCTTCTCTGCATCAGCTATTACCACTGCCTCAACCTTCTCCGCATCAGCTATTACCACTGCCTCAACCTTCTCTGCATCAGCTATTACCACTGCCTCAACCTTCTCTGCATCAGCTATTACCACTGCCTCAACCTTCTCTGCATCAGCTATTACCACTGCCTCAACCTTCTCTGCATCAAGAGCTATTACCACTGCCTCAACCTTCTCTGCATCAGCTATTACCACTGCCTCAACCTTCTCTGCATCAAGAGCTATTACCACTGCCTCAACCTTCTCTGCATCAGCTATTACCACTGCCTCAACCTCTGCATCAGCTATTACCACTGCCTCAACCTTCTCTGCATCAGCTATTACCACTGCCTCAACCTTCTCTGCATCAGCTATTACCACTGCCTCAACCTTCTCTGCATCAGCTATTACCACTGCCTCAACCTTCTCTGCATCAGCTATTACCACTGCCTCAACCTTCTCTGCATCAGCTATTACCACTGCCTCAACCTTCTCTGCATCAGCTATTACCACTGCCTCAGCCTAATGATCAGGATACATTACGTTGAAAAGGCGTCTCAAATTGTAGTATATATGTCGGCCCGGGATAAAACCTGTCTGGTCAGGGTGTATGATGTCATAAATATATGTTTTCAATCGGTTTGCCAATATCTTTGTCAACACCTTGTTTTCTATGGGGAGTAACGACACGGGGCGATAAGACGACATCTCCATGGAATCTCTATCCTTTTTCAAGATTCATACAGTGTTTGCGGGAGTTTGGCATTTTCTTTGGATTATTTAAACGTTCGCACCATAAGTGGAGCTAGACTGGCGCAGTACTTCTTATAGAATTCTGTTACATATCCATCGGGCCCAGGGGCCTTGCTGTTTGGAAATTGTGCTATCGCTGTGTTAATTTCCTCTAAAGTTATCCCTGCATCGAGTGTAGCAGCTGCCCCCCTGTCTAGTTTAGGAAGTTCACATTGAGCAAGAAAGCTTTCCATACATAGTTTGTGAATCAGTAGCAAACTAGCAAGTAAAGAGCCCACCCGTTTCGAAAGGATGGTATTGTATTCATATTTCAACTTTGTGATCTTCCCAAGGACTGTATTTGAGGAATTCGTCCTAAAAACGTTCTCCTGTTCTCCTGTTCTCCTAACTCTCTTTCAATTTCTCTCAGCCTAGTATTGGCATGTTTCTTTCTCTCTGATATATAAGAAATAATGTAACCTCTAATCACAGCCCTTTGAGATTCCCAAAGGGTGGAGTCGTCAACATCCCCCGTGTCGTTAGTTCCGAGGAAAAAGGCAATCTGCTCCTTCAAATACTGACAAAAAGCCTTAACAGGTTTGTGTCTCAGCGCCACGGTCGCCGACCTGTCGACATATTGTGGAGTTTCAGCACCATGGACAGAGGAGAGTGGTCTGTAATTAGAATAGGGTGATAGGTAACCGACTCAGCTGCTGAAATTAGTTTGTCGAGTTTCAGCACCATGGACAGAGGAGAGTGGTCTGTAATTAGAATAGGGTGATAGGTAACCGACTCAGCTGCTGAAATTAGTTTGTCGAGTTTCAGCACCATGGACAGAGGAGAGTGGTCTATAATTAGAATAGGGTGATAGGTAACCGACTCAGCTGCTGAAATTAGTTTGTCGAGTTTCAGCACCATGGACAGAGGAGAGTGGTCCGTAATTAGAATAGGGTGATAGGTAACCGACTCAGCTGCTGAAATTAGTTTGTTGAGTTTCAGCATCATGGACAGAGGAGAGTGGTCCATAATTAGAATAGGGTGATAGGTAACCGACTCAGCTGCTGAAATTAGTTTGGAGTCCAACAAAAAATAGTCAATTCTGGAATATGATTTATGAACTGATGAAAAGAAACAATAATCCCTGTCTGTTGGGCGCATCAGTCTCCTAATATCAACAATGTTAAGGTTTGTCATCAATGTATTTAGACAGACACTGGCATTTGATTGTTGAAGTGACCTTGATAGCTGTTTATCTAAAAGAGGATCTAACGTACAGTTAAAGTCCCCTCCAACAACAACACTTGTATTCGAGATATTTGGGATGCCCTTAAATACCCTTTGAAAAAATAATGTATCATTGAAGTTGGGTCCATATAAATTGACCAAGGTTACTGGTTTCGAATTCAGTGTAACAGTCACATTAATATACCGACCATTAGGATCTGAAATTGAGGATGAGTAAACAAAAGGAATGTTTTTCCTTATCAGGATTGCTACCCCTCTCGCTTTTGCATCAAAGTTATACTGGTATATCTGACCGATCCAGCCGACTCGTAGCTTGGCCTGAGTGGAACGTTTAATATGAGTTTCTTGAAGAAGCACTTTGTCAGCACCCAGTGATTTAAGATGAGAATAAACCTTAGCTCGTTTCAGCACATACCCTAAGCCATTACAGTTCCATCTGACTATCTTTATTCCACCTGGTCTACTCTGTGCTCGGTCACTATGTGGCATTTCATATTTTGGAGCAAATTGTTGCTGTAATACAAAACCCAGAAGAAAAACGTCCCGCCGTGCGGGAGCTTGTCACGTCACCTGTACTAATAATAAACGTGAACATAAAACACAGACCCCATCCCCCCTCCTGTCCCTTGACTGAGTGACTTCCCCAAACGAAGCACTCCTTGGCTACCACACAAACCTTAGGGTGTCTAGACATACAGCTTGAACTACCTCGTCGTCTATAGATGCTCCGCATATAAACTAATATTAAATAACACTTAACACTTAACTCTCACGTTAGGGGGTGAGTGGCGCTAAAACATGATATGCTAAAGAATGCTGATCTTCTGATCGAAAAGACATAGGCAGGAAATTCAATCACATTCCTGGCCTGTATTTGGTCATTTAGCCGGCTGACACAGCCGTTCTGCATCCACAGCCAGGTAACTTGCTTGACAAGAACAGATCGGCCTCTTTTGGGTTGTCAAACGTACGTGTTGATCCTTCGACTGTCACCTTAAACCGGGCTGGGAAGAGGAATCCATATCGGATGTTGGCCGCCCTGCATTTGTTGCGTACCTCATCATACTCTTTCCGTTGGTTCATCACCTCCAAGGTAAGATCTGGGTAGAAAGACACCCTGGCTCCGTTGAAGTTAAGGGGGAACTTTTGACTAGTCAGCTTGAGGATGAGATCCCTGGTCTGGGGATAGTGCAGCCGTACAATGAATGGCCTTGGGGCCTCGCCCTGGGCCGGCTTCGTTGCCTGTAATATCAGCCAACCTTGTGTCCACCTTCTTGCTTAGTGAGTTTATGTCAGCCAGTATGTCACGTTGAGTAGGATCTGTGGGGAACTCTTGGAAGCTAGCCTCTTCAGATAACTCCTCGTGGGTCGGCTGTTGAAATTGGTTCATTGTCTATCTCATTCAAATGATCTTGTTTAATTAATGGCCCCTTTTTTGGTTCATTTTCCCTTTGTCATATTGCCAGACAATGTTTGAAGTTATAGGTTGTGAGAAGTTAAGATAAATATTAATTTGTTTCAAAATAGCAAAGCACCTCTACTCCATAGCACGCTCTCTAGTGCCCCCTACCCATAAGGTGTATATTGATCTGTTTTTTTTTCTCAGTTTAATTTTACTGCTTGCATCAGTTACTTGATGTGGAACAGAGTTCTATGTAGTCATGGCTCTATTTAGTACTCCCATAGTCTGTTCTTGACTTGGGGATTGGCTGTTCTTGACTTGGAGACCTCTGGTGGCATGTCTTGTGGTATATGCATGGGTGTCCGAGCTGTGTGCCAGTAGTTTAAACAGACAGCTCAGTGCATTCAACATGTCAAAACCCCTCACAAATACCTGTGATGCCACACTGTGGTATTTCACCCAATAGATTTAGGAGTTTATCAAAATCTGTTCGGTTCTTTTCAAATTCTTTGTGGGTCAGTGTAATCTGAAGGAAATATTTGTCTCTAATATGGTCATACATTTGGCAGGAGGTTAGGAAGTGCAGCTCAGTTTTCACCTCATTTTGTTGTCTTCTCTTGAGAGCCAGGTCTGCCTACGGTGGCCTCTCTCAATAGCAAAGCTATGCTCGCTGAGTCTATACATAGTCAAAGCTTTCCTTAATTTTGGGTCAGTCACGGTGGTCAGGTGTTCTGCCACTGTGTACTCTCTGTTTAGGGTCAGTCACAGTGGTCATGTGTTCTGCCACTGTGTACTCTCTGTTTAGGGTCAGTCACAGTGGTCAGGTGTTCTGCCACTGTGTACTCTCTTTTTAGGGTCAGTCACAGTGGTCAGGTGTTCTGCCACTGTGTACTCTCTGTTTAGGGTCAGTCACAGTGGTCAGGTATTCTGCCACTGTGTACTCTCTGTTTAGGGTCAGTCACAGTGGTCAGGTGTTCTGCCATTGTGTACTCTCTGTTTAGGGTCAGTCACAGTGGTCAGGTATTCTGCCACTGTGTACTCTCTGTTTAGGGTCGGTCACAGTGGTCAGGTGTTCTGTTCCTTTTGATGGCAGAAAGCAGGAAAAGAGGAGGGGTATGGGGTAGAAGAAGAGAAAGCAGGAAAAGAGGAGGGGTATGGGGGTAGAAGAAGAGAAAGCAGAAAAAGAGGAGGGGTATGGGGGTAGAAGGAGAGAATGCAGGAAAAGAGGAGGGGTATGGGGGTAGAAGGAGAGAAAGCAGGAAAAGAGGAGGGGTATGGGGGTAGAAGAAGAGAAAGCAGGAAAAGAGGAGGGTGGTTGAGAGAGAGCGGAATACACTATAGGGAAGAGACAACTGCCTTTTATGACCGACAAATAGAAACAAAGGAACACACTCAGACACATTACACACACACACACACACACACACACACACACACACACACACACACACACACACACACACACACACACACACACACACACACACACACACACACACACACACACACACACACACACACACACACACACACACACACACACACACACACACACAATCTCACTCAGCCCATCATCCTGGTAATGAGAGTAACCAGAAACTGTATCCCTCCCTCCCTCTATGGTGGGTGTGAGCCAGCAGCAGATATGTTTGCTCTTATCTTCCGTCTTATCTTCCCGTAAGACCGCTTCGCCTCACCACCCCCATTTCCTCACCCCCCACCCCCTTCTCAGCTCATTGATCAGGGGAACATGTTAGACAGAGCAAGCCAGGCTCACTTAATGTAAAGCAAGGTAATACCAGAGTGAAACCGAGCACTGATGCAGCCTCTCGGCTCACAGCACCATTTCCCCTTAATGGATTCAAAAAGGAGCTCAAATCGTATGACAGCTAACTCAGTCTCCACGCTCTCTACCTTTTCTGTTCGCTCTTCTCTTTATTTCAGTTTTCCCTTCTCTCTCTTTCCATTCTATTCCTCTCCCTCTCTATATATCCATCTCTCCGTATATAATTATCGCTTCTCTCAATCTCTCCTCCTCTCCCATCCCTCTCTCACCTCTCCTCTCTCTCTCCTCCCTCCTCCCTTTTCAATCTCCTTCTTTCTCTTAGTGTGGGCTAGTGAAAGTCCAGCTAGGCTTAACCCTTCTCACTGAGTCCCCTGGTCCCTGTCTGTGAGGGAGAGGGCTCTGCACTGGGCTCAGTAGGACCCTGGTCCCTGTCTGTGAGGGAGAGGGCTCTGCATTGGGCTCAGTAGGACCCTGGTCCCTGCCTGTGAGAGAGATGGCTCTGCACTGGGCTCAGTAGGACTCTGGTCCCTGTCTGTGAGAGAGAGGGCTCTGCACTGGACACAGTATGAGCTGGGCCTAGCAGTCAGGTGGGGAGGAGGAGAGAGTGGTGGGGAGGGATGGAGGAAGAGAGGGAGGATGAGTAGGGGGCTAAAGTACAATTATCCCCCTAGCAGCTGGGTGGGCGGTCTCCTATAGAGCCAGAGAGCAGAACAGAGCACAACAACACTGTTATCTCCACTCTTCCTTCTCCACTCTCTCAATTAAATAAGGCAATATTCAAATGCCTGCTGGCGTGGATACAGTCATTCATATTAGGTAGGACTTGTGTATTCTGTTTTGATTCGGCCCTGAAGTACAAAATTGAAAAACAACTTTTAATGAGCTTAAAATAATGTGGGGAAAAATTGTGTATTGTTGGTTTAAATCTGTTTTTTATGTCTCAGAAAGAAAGTATGACTAGTATGGTTTGTGCTTCTACTTGATGTTTGATGATAGGTAGGCGATGCGTTGGTGTGTGATGAGCATATTGTGTACATGTTTTTCTGTTGTGTTCTGTCAGAGCCAGATGTGTGTCTATGCATACTCTATCTGTTTGTCTCATAATGAGGGGTTAGTGAGTGTGAGGGATGCAGCAGATGTGTGTGTGTGTGTGGTGTGTTTGCTTGTGAAGCTCTCACACGTGGTTATGCTGGCTGGTGTTAATGAGCGAGTACAATGCCTGCAGCACAGACGATCGAGCGGTGAAATCACACACACACACAGAGAGAGAGAGCGATTCAAAGGCAGGGCAGGGTGCAACATGCACGTGATCCTCCGCAGGTCTCTCCACGCTCATGCATGCTCATCACAAACAGCAGTGTCCGTAAATGACTGCCAGCACAAGGTCAGAGAGAGAGAGAGAGAGAGAGAGAGTTCAACAGGTACTGTAGATATACCCCAGGGGCAGCAACATAGGATATGGAGAGAGACAGAGACCGACAGAAAAACAGAGACAGAGACAGACAGAGAAATAGATACAGAGACCGACAGAGAAATAGAGACAGAGACCGACAGAGAAATAGAGACAGAGACCGACAGAGAAATAGAGACAGAGACCGACAGAGAAACAGAGACAGAGACCGACAGAGAAACAGAGACAGAGACAGACAGAGAAATAGAGACAGAGACCGACAGAGAAATAGAGACAGAGACCGACAGAGAAACAGAGACAGACAGAGAAATAGAGACAGAGACCGACAGAGAAATAGAGACAGAGACCGACAGAGAAAGAGAGACAGAGACCGACAGAGAAACAGAGACAGTCTGACAGAGAAACAGAGACAGAGTCTGACAGAGAAACAGAGACAGAGACCGACAGAGAAACAGAGACAGAGACCGACAGAGAAACAGAGACAGAGACCGACAGAGAAACAGAGACAGAGACAGAGACAGACAGAGAAATAGAGACAGAGACCGACAGAGAAACAGAGACAGAGACAGACAGAGAAATAGAGACAGAGACCGACAGAGAAAGAGAGACAGAGACCGACAGAGAAACAGAGACAGTCTGACAGAGACACAGAGACAGAGTCTGACAGAGAAACAGAGACAGAGACCGACAGAGAAACAGAGACAGAGACCGACAGAGAAACAGAGACAGAGACCGACAGAGAAACAGAGACAGAGACCGACAGAGAAATAGAGACAGAGACCGACAGGGAAACAGAGACAGTCTGACAGAGAAACAGAGACAGAGTCTGACAGAGAAACAGAGACAGAGACCGACAGAGAAACAGGACAGTCTGACAGAGAAACAGAGACAGAGACCGACAGAGAAACAGAGACAGAGACCGACAGAGAAACAGAGACCGATAGAGAAAGAGAGACAGTCCGACAGAGAAACAGAGACAGTCTGACAGAGAAACAGAGACAGAGACCGACAGAGAAACAGAGACAGTCTGACAGAGAAACAGAGACCGACAGAGAAACAGAGACAGAGACCGACAGAGAAACAGAGACAGAGTCTGACAGAGAAACAGAGACAGAGACCGTCAGAGAAACAGAGACAGAGACCGACAGAGAAACAGAGACAGAGTCTGACAGAGAAACAGAGACAGAGACCGACAGAGAAACAGAGACAGTCTGACAGAGAAACAGAGACAGAGACCGACAGAGAAACAGAGACAGAGTCCGACAGAGAAACAGAGACAGAGACAGAGAAACAGAGACAGTGACCGACAGAGAAACAGAGACAGAGACCGACAGAGAAACAGACACAGAGTCCGACAGAGAAACAGAGACAGTCTGACAGAGAAACAGAGACAGAGTCTGACAGAGAAACCGAGACCGACAGAGAAACCGAGACCGACAGACAGAGAAACAGAGACAGTCCGACAGAGAAACAGAGACAGTCTGACAGAGAGACAGAGACAGTCCGACAGAGAAACAGAGACAGTCCGACAGAGGAACAGAGACAGTCTGACAGAGAAACAGACACAGAGTCCGACAGAGAAACAGAGACAGAGTCTGACAGAGAAACCGAGACCGACAGAGAAACAGACACAGAGTCCGACAGAGAAACAGAGACAGTCTGACAGAGAAACAGAGACAGAGTCTGACAGAGAAACCGAGACCGACAGAGAAACAGAGACAGTCCGACAGAGAAACAGAGACAGTCTGACAGAGAAACAGAGACAGTCTGACAGAGAGACAGAGACAGTCCGACAGAGAAACAGAGACAGTCCGACAGAGGAACAGAGACAGTCTGACAGAGAAACAGACACAGAGTCCGACAGAGAAACAGAGACAGAGTCCGACAGAGAAACAGAGACAGAGTCTGACAGAGAAACAGAGACCGACAGAGAAACAGAGACAGTCCGACAGAGAAACAGAGACAGTCTGACAGAGAGACAGAGACAGTCCGACAGAGGAACAGAGACAGTCTGACAGAGAAACAGACAGTCAGAGAAACAGACACAGAGTCCGACAGAGAAACAGACACAGTCTGACAGAGAAACAGAGACAGTCTGACAGAGAAACAGAGACAGTCCGACAGAGAAACAGAGACAGTCTGACAGAGAAACAGACACAGAGTCCGACAGAGAAACAGAGACAGAGTCCGACAGAGAAACAGAGACAGTCTGACAGAGAAACAGAGACAGTCTGACAGAGAAACCGAGACAGTCCGACAGAGAAACAGAGACAGTCCGACAGAGAAACAGAGACAGTCTGACAGAGAAACAGAGACAGTCCGACAGAGAAACAGAGACAGAGTCTGACAGAGAAACCGAGACCGACAGAGAAACAGAGACAGTCCGACAGAGAAACAGAGACAGTCTGACAGAGAAACAGAGACAGTCTGACAGAGAGACAGAGACAGTCCGACAGAGAAACAGTCCGACAGAGAAACAGAGACAGTCTGACAGAGAAACCGAGACCGACAGAGAAACAGAGACAGTCTGACAGAGAAACAGAGACAGTCCGACAGAGAAACAGAGACAGTCCGACAGAGAAACAGAGACAGTCCGACAGAGAAACAGAGACAGTCTGACAGAGAAACAGAGACAGAGTCTGACAGAGAAACCGAGACCGACAGAGAAACAGGACAGTCTGACAGCGAAACAGAGACAGAGACCGACAGAGAAACAGAGACAGAGACCGATAGAGAAAGAGAGACAGTCCGACAGAGAAACAGAGACAGTCTGACAGAGAAACAGAGACAGAGACCGACAGAGAAACAGAGAAACAGAGACAGAGACTGACAGAGAAACAGAGACAGTCTGACAGAGAAACCAGACAGAGAAACAGAGACAGAGACCGACAGAGAAACAGAGACAGAGACAGAGACAGAGACCGACAGAGAAACAGAGACAGAGACCGACAGAGAAACAGAGACAGAGACCGACAGAGAAAGAGAGACAGACCGACAGAGAAACAGAGACAGTCTGACAGAGAAACAGAGACAGAGACCGACAGAGAAACAGAGACAGTCTGACAGAGAAACAGAGACAGAGACCGACAGAGAAACAGAGACAGAGACCGACAGAGAAACAGAGACAGAGTCTGACAGAGAAACAGAGACAGAGACCGTCAGAGAAACAGAGACAGAGACCGACAGAGAAACAGAGACAGAGTCTGACAGAGAAACAGAGACAGAGACCGACAGAGAAACAGAGACAGTCTGACAGAGAAACAGAGACAGAGACCGACAGAGAAACAGAGACAAAGACCGACAGAGAAACAGAGACAGAGTCTGACAGAGAAACAGAGACAGTCCGTCAGAGAAACAGAGACAGAGACCGACAGAGAAACAGACACAGAGTCCGACAGAGAAACAGAGACAGTCTGACAGAGAAACAGAGACAGAGTCTGACAGAGAAACCGAGACCGACAGAGAAACCGAGACCGACAGACAGAGAAACAGAGACAGTCCGACAGAGAAACAGAGACAGTCTGACAGAGAGACAGAGACAGTCCGACAGAGAAACAGAGACAGTCCGACAGAGGAACAGAGGAACAGAGACAGTCTGACAGAGAAACAGACACAGAGTCCGACAGAGAAACAGAGACAGAGTCTGACAGAGAAACCGAGACCGACAGAGAAACAGACACAGAGTCCGACAGAGAAACAGAGACAGTCTGACAGAGAAACAGAGACAGAGTCTGACAGAGAAACCGAGACCGACAGAGAAACAGAGACAGTCCGACAGAGAAACAGAGACAGTCTGACAGAGAAACAGAGACAGTCTGACAGAGAGACAGAGACAGTCCGACAGAGAAACAGAGACAGTCCGACAGAGGAACAGAGACAGTCTGACAGAGAAACAGACACAGAGTCCGACAGAGAAACAGAGACAGAGTCTGACAGAGAAACCGAGACCGATAGAGAAACAGAGACAGTCCGACAGAGAAACAGAGACAGTCTGACAGAGAGACAGAGACAGTCTGACAGAGAAACAGAGACAGTCCGACAGAGGAACAGAGACAGTCTGACAGAGAAACAGACACAGAGTCCGACAGAGAAACAGACACAGTCTGACAGAGAAACAGAGACAGTCTGACAGAGAAACAGAGACAGTCCGACAGAGAAACAGAGACAGTCTGACAGAGAAACAGACACAGAGTCCGACAGAGAAACAGAGACAGAGTCCGACAGAGAAACAGAGACAGTCTGACAGAGAAACAGAGACAGTCTGACAGAGAAACCGAGACAGTCCGACAGAGAAACAGAGACAGTCCGACAGAGAAACAGAGACAGTCCGACAGAGAAACAGAGACAGTCCGACAGAGAAACAGAGACAGTCCGACAGAGAAACAGAGACAGTCCGACAGAGAAACAGAGACAGTCCGACAGAGAAACAGAGACAGTCTGACAGAGAAACAGAGACAGTCTGACAGAGAAACAGAGACAGAGTCCGACAGAGAAACAGAGACAGAGTCTGACAGAGAAACCGAGACCGATAGAGAAACAGAGACAGTCCGACAGAGAAACAGAGACAGTCTGACAGAGAAACAGAGACAGAGTCTGACAGAGAAACCGAGACCGACAGAGAAACAGAGACAGTCCGACAGAGAAACAGAGACAGTCTGACAGAGAAACAGAGACAGTCTGACAGAGAGACAGAGACAGTCCGACAGAGAAACAGAGACAGTCCGACAGAGGAACAGAGACAGTCTGACAGAGAAACAGACACAGAGTCCGACAGAGAAACAGAGACAGAGTCCAGAGAAACCGAGACCGAAACAGAGACAGTCCGACAGAGAAACAGAGACAGTCTGACAGAGAAACAGAGACAGTCTGACAGAGAAACAGAGACAGTCTGACAGAGAAACAGAACAGAGACAGTCTGACAGAGAAACAGAGACAGAGTCCGACAGAGAAACAGACACAGTCTGACAGAGAAACAGAGACAGTCTGACAGAGAAACAGAGACAGTCCGACAGAGAAACAGAGACAGTCTGACAGAGAAACAGACACAGAGTCCGACAGAGAAACAGAGACAGAGTCCGACAGAGAAACAGAGACAGTCTGACAGAGAAACAGAGAAACAGAGACAGTCCGACAGAGAAACAGAGACAGTCCGACAGAGAAACAGAGAAACAGAGACAGTCCGACAGAGAAACAGAGAAGTCTGACAGAGAAACAGAGACAGTCCAGACAGAGAAACAGAGACAGTCCGACAGAGAAACAGAGACAGTCCGAAGAAACAGAGACAGTCCGACAGAGAAGAGAAACAGAGACAGTCTGACAGAGAAACAGAGACAGAGAAACAGACCGACAGAGAAACAGAGACAGTCCAGAGAAACAGAGACAGTCTGACAGAGAAACAGAGACAGTCCGACAGAGAAACAGAGACAGTCACAGAGAAACAGAGACAGTCTGACAGAGAAACAGAGACAGTCTGACAGAGAAACAGAGACAGTCCGACAGAGAAACAGAGAGAGACAGAGAAACAGAGACAGAGAAACAGACAGAGAAACAGAGACAGTCTGACAGACAGAGAAACAGAGACAGTCTGACAGAGAGACAGTCTGACAGAGAAACAGAGACAGTCCGACAGAGAAACAGAGACAGACAGAGAAACAGAGACAGACAGAGAAACAGAGACAGTCCGACAGAGAAACAGAGAAGAAACAGAGACAGTCTGACAGAGAGAAGTCCGACCGACAGAGAAACAGAGACAGAGTCTGAGAGAAACAGAGAAGAGAAACAGAGACAGTCCGAGAAACAGAGACAGTCTGACAGAGAAACAGAGACAGTCTGACAGAGAAACAGAGACAGTCCGACAGAGAAACAGAGACAGTCTGACAGAGAAACAGAGAGTCCGACAGAGAAACAGAGACAGAGTCCAGACAGAGAAACAGAGACAGTCTGACAGAGAAACAGAGACAGTCTGACAGAGAAACAGAGACAGTCTGACAGAGAAACAGAGACAGTCTGACAGAGAAACAGAGACAGTCCGACAGAGAAACAGAGACAGTCTGACAGAGAAACAGACACAGAGTCCGACAGAGAAACAGAGACAGAGTCTGACAGAGAAACAGAGACAGAGTCTGACAGAGAAACAGAGACAGTCCGAGAAACAGAGACAGTCCGACAGAGACAGTCCGACAGAGAAACAGAGACAGTCTGACAGAGAAACAGAGACAGTCTGACAGAGAAACAGAGACAGTCTGACAGAGAAACAGAGACAGTCCGACAGAGGAACAGAGACAGTCTGACAGAGAAACAGACACAGAGTCCGACAGAGAAACAGACACAGTCTGACAGAGAAACAGAGACAGTCTGACAGAGAAACAGAGACAGTCCGACAGAGAAACAGAGACAGTCTGACAGAGAAACAGAGACACAGAGTCCGACAGAGAAACAGAGACAGAGAAACAGAGACACAGAGAAACCGACAGAGAAACAGAGACAGTCTGACAGAGAAACAGAGACAGTCCGACAGAGAAACAGAGACAGTCCGACAGAGAAACAGAGACAGTCCGACAGAGAAACAGAGACAGTCCGACAGAGAAACAGAGACAGTCCGACAGAGAAACAGACAGTCCGACAGAGAAACAGAGACAGTCCAGACAGAGAAACAGAGACAGTCCGACAGAGAAACAGAGACAACAGAGACAGTCTGACAGAGAAACAGAGACAGTCCGACAGAGAAACAGAGACAGTCTGACAGAGAAACAGAGACAGTCCGACAGAGAAACAGAGACAGTCCGACAGAGAAACAGAGACAGTCCGACAGAGAAACAGAGACAGTCCGACAGAGAAACAGAGACAGTCCGACAGTCCGACAGAGAAACAGAGACAGTCCGACAGAGAAACAGAGACAGTCTGACAGAGAAACAGAGACAGTCCGACAGAGAAACAGAGACACAGAGAAACAGAGACAGTCCGACAGAGAAACAGAGACAGTCCGACAGAGAAACAGAGACAGTCTGACAGAGAAACAGAGACAGAGTCTGACAGAGAAACCGAGACCGACAGAGAAACAGAGACAGTCCGACAGAGAAACAGAGACAGAGTCTGACAGAGAAACCGAGACCGACAGAGAAACAGACACAGTCTGACAGAGAAACAGAGACAGTCTGACAGAGAAACAGAGACAGTCCGACAGAGAAACAGAGACAGTCTGACAGAGAAACAGACACAGAGTCCGACAGAGAAACAGAGACAGAGTCCGACAGAGAAACAGAGACAGTCCGACAGAGAAACAGAGACAGTCCGACAGAGAAACAGAGACAGTCCGACAGAGAAACAGAGACAGTCCGACAGAGAAACAGAGACAGTCTGACAGAGAAACAGAGACAGTCCGACAGAGAAACAGAGACAGTCCGACAGAGAAACAGAGACAGTCCGACAGAGAAACAGAGACAGTCCGACAGAGAAACAGAGACAGTCTGACAGAGAAACCGAGACCGACAGAGAAACAGAGACAGTCTGACAGAGAAACAGAGACAGTCCGACAGAGAAACAGAGACAGTCCGACAGAGAAACAGAGACAGTCCGACAGAGAAACAGAGACAATCTGACAGAGAAACAGAGACAGAGTCTGACAGAGAAACCGAGACCGACAGAGAAACAGAGACAGTCCGACAGAGAAACAGAGACAGAGTCTGACAGAGAAACCGAGACCGACAGAGAAACAGAGACAGTCCGACAGAGAAACAGAGACAGAGTCTGACAGAGAAACAGAGACAGTCTGACAGAGAAACAGAGACAGTCTGACAGAGAAACAGAGACAGTCTGACAGAGAAACAGAGACAGTCCGACAGAGGAACAGAGACAGTCTGACAGAGAAACAGACACAGAGTCCGACAGAGAAACAGAGACAGTCTGACAGAGAAACAGAGACAGTCTGACAGAGAAACAGAGACAGTCCGACAGAGAAACAGAGACAGTCCGACAGAGAAACAGAGACAGTCTGACAGAGAAACAGAGACAGAGTCTGACAGAGAAACAGAGACAGTCTGACAGAGAAACAGAGACAGTCTGACAGAGAAACAGAGACAGTCCGACAGAGAAACAGAGACAGTCTGACAGAGAAACAGACACAGAGTCCGACAGAGAAACAGAGACAGTCTGACAGAGAAACAGAGACAGTCTGACAGAGAAACAGAGACAGTCTGACAGAGAAACAGAGACAGTCCGACAGAGAAACAGAGACAGTCTGACAGAGAAACAGACACAGAGTCCGACAGAGAAACAGAGACAGTCCGACAGAGAAACAGAGACAGAGTCCGACAGAGAAACAGAGACAGTCTGACAGAGAAACAGAGACAGTCTGACAGAGAAACAGAGACAGTCTGACAGAGAAACAGAGACAGTCCGACAGAGAAACAGAGACAGTCCGACAGAGAAACAGAGACAGAGTCCGACAGAGAAACAGACACAGAGTCCGACAGAGAAACAGATACAGTCCGACAGAGAAACAGACACAGATTCCGACAGAGAAACAGAGACAGTCTGACAGAGAAACAGAGACAGAGTCCGACAGAGAAACAGAGACAGTCTGACAGAGAAACAGAGACAGTCAGACAGAGAAACAGAGACAGTCTGACAGAGAAACAGAGACAGAGTCCGACAGAGAAACAGATAGAGACAGTATGTATGAGAGAAACAGATAGAAACAGACAGAGACAGTATGTGTGAGAGAAACAGACAGAGACAGTATGTGTGAGAGAAACAGGTAGAGACAGTATGTGTGAGAGAAACAGATAGAGACATACAGAGACAGTATGTGTGAGAGAAACAGATAGAGACAGACAGAGACAGTATGTGTGAGAGAAACAGATAGAGACAGTATGTGTGAGAGAAACATATAGAGACAGACAGAGACAGTATGTGTGAGAGAAACAGATAGAGACAGTATGTGTGAGAGAAACAGATAGAGACAGACACAGAAACTATGTGTGAGAGAAACAGACAGAGACAGTATGTGTGATAGAAACAGATAGAGACAGAAAGAGACATTATGTGTGAGAGAAACAGACAGAGACAGTATGTGTGAGAGAAACAGATAGAGACTGTATGTGTGAGAGAAACAGATAGAGACAGACAGAGACAGTATGTGTGAGAGAAACAGATAGAGACTGTATGTGTGAGAGAAACAGATAGAGACAGACAGAGACAGTATGTGTGATAGAAACAGATAGAGACAGACAGAGACAGTATGTGTGAGAGAAACAGATAGAGACTGTATGTGTGAGAGAAACAGATAGAGACAGACAGAGACAGTATGTGTGAGAGAAACAGATAGAGACAGACAGAGACAGTATGTGTGAGAGAAACAGAGACTGTAGATAGAGACTGAGACAGTATGTGTGAGAGAAACAGATAGAGACAGACAGAGACAGTATGTGTGAGAGAAACAGATAGAGACAGACAGAGACAGTATGTGTGAGAGAAACAGATAGAGACAGACAGAGACAGTATGTGTGAGAGAAACAGACAGAGACAGTATGTGTGAGAGAAACAGATAGAGACAGAAAGAGACAGTATGTGTGAGAGAAACAGATAGAGACAGACAGAGACAGTATATGTGAGAGAAACAGATAGAGACTGTATGTGTGAGAGAAACGGATAGAGACAGACAGAGACAGTATATGTGAGAGAAACAGATAGAGACTGTATGTGTGAGAGAAACAGATAGAGACAGACAGAGACAGTATGTGTGAGAGAAACAGACAGAGACAGACAGAGACAGTATGTGTGAGAGAAACAGATAGAGACTGTATGTGTGAGAGAAACAGATAGAGACAGACAGAGACAGTATGTGTGAGAGAAACAGACAGAGACAGTATGTGTGAGAGAAACAGACAGAGACAGTATGTGTGAGAGAAACAGATAGAGACAGACAGAGACAGTATGTGTGAGAGAAACAGATAGAGACTGTATGTGTGAGAGAAACAGATAGAGACAGACAGAGACAGTATGTGTGAGAGAAACAGATAGAGACAGACAGAGACAGTATGTGTGAGAGAAACAGACAGAGACTGTATGTGTGAGAGAAACAGATAGAGACAGACAGAGACAGTATGTGTGAGAGAAACAGACAGAGACAGTATGTGTGTCCCACTGGATGTCATAAGGTGAATGCACCAATTTGTAAGTCGCTCTGGATAAGAGCGTCTGCTAAATGACTTAAATGTAAATGTAAACAGACAGAGACAGTATGTGTGAGAGAAACAGACAGAGACAGTATGTGTGAGAGAAACAGAGACAGTATGTGTGAGAGAAACAGACAGAGACAGTATCCTGTCCCACTGGATGTCATAAGAGACAGAATGCACCAATTTGTAGAGAAACTGGATAAAGACAGACAGAGAAATGACTTAAATGTAAATGTAAACAGACAGACCGTATGTGTGAGAGAAACGGATAGAGAGACAGACAGAGACAGTATGTGTGAGCGAGACAGACAGAGACAGGTTGTGTGAGCGAGACAGACAGAGAGACAGACAGAGACAGGTTGTGTGAAAGAGACAGACAGAGACAGGTTGTGTGAGCGAGACAGACAGAGACAGAGACAGACAGAGAGACAGACGGAGACAGGTTGTGTGAGCGAGACAGACAGAGACAGAGACAGAGAGACAGACAGAGAGAGGTTGTGTGAGCGAGACAGACAGTGACAGTATGTATGAGCGAGACAGTTACAGACAGACAGAGAGACAGACAGACAGGTTGTGTGAAAGAGACCGACAGAGACAGGTCGTGTGAGCGAGACAGACAGAGAGACAGAGACAGACAGAGAGACAGACAGACAGAGAGACAGACGGAGACAGGTTGTGTGAGCGAGACAGACAGAGAGACAGACAGAGACAGAGAGACAGACAGAGAGCGGTTGTGTGAGCGAGACAGACAGAGAGACAGACAGTGACAGTATGTATGAGCGAGACAGTTACAGACAGACAGACAGACAGACAGACAGACAGACAGACAGACAGACAGACAGACAGACAGACAGACAGACAGACAGACAGACAGACAGACAGACAGACAGACAGACAGACAGAGACAGGTTGTGTGAGCGAGACAGACAGAGAGACAGACAAAGACAGGTTGTGTGAGCGAGACAGACAGAGAGACAGACAGAGACAGATATTGCGCGTGTGTCTGTGTATCAAAGAGCTATCCACTCTGAGCCAGATGGATTTCTAGTATCTGGTTAACTCCTGTGTGATTGAAATGAGCTGAGCTGTGCTCTGGTCACAGGGCGGTTTGATCCATTTCAGCTCTAATGACGGCCAGCCGTTGGCCTGATGGAACAGATCAAGGCCTTGATCAAGGTATTATTATTATGGCCGCAGGATGGCTGGAGCACTGAGGCATGGAGAGCCCTGGGGGGCTGGGTAGTGGTGGGCCATCTCCGGGGATTGTCTGCTACTGAGGGGGGGCCTCTACTGTAGCAGACAGACCCCAGAGGATTCCTAGGAGGATGAGGGCCTGGGGACACTGATCTGAAGTACAGTAGCTAGGCTAGCTACAGTTGAAGTCGGAAGTTTACATACACTTAGGTTGGAGTCATTAAAACTCGTTTTTCAACCACTCCACAAATTTCTTGTTAACAAACTATAGTTTTGGCAAGTCGGTTAGGACATCTACTTTGTGCATGACAAGTCGTTTTTCCAACAATTATTTACAGACAAATTATTTCACTTATAATTCACTGTGTCACAATTCCAGTGGGTCAGACGTTTGCATACTCTAAGTTGACTGTGCCTTTAAACAGCTGGGAAAAATCCAGAATGATGGTTGAATGAATCCAAAAAATGGTTGACCTCCACAAGTCTGGTTCATCCTTAGGAGCAATTTCCGAACGCCTGAAGGTACCACGTTCATCTGTACAAACAATAGTACACAAGTATAAACACCATGGGACCACGCAGCCGTCATGCCGCTCAGGAAGGAGACGCATTCTGTCTCCGAGAGATGAACGTATTTTGGTGTGAAAAGTGAAAATCAATCCCAGAACAACAGCAAAGGACCTTGTGAAGATACTGGAGGAAACATGTACAAAATTATCTATATCCACAGTAGAACAAGTCCTATATCGACATAACCTGAAAGGCCACTCAGCAAGGAAGAAGCCACTGCTCCAAAACCTCCATAAAAAAAGCCAGACTAAGGTTTGCAACTGCACATGGGGACAAAGATTGTACTTTTTGGAGAAATGTGCTCTGGTCTGATGAAACAAAAATAGATTTGTTTGGTCATAATGACCATCGTTATGTTTGGAGGAAAATGGGGGGGCTTGCAAGCCGAAGAACACCATCCCAACCGTGAAGCACGGGGGTGGCAGCATCATGTTGTGGGGGTGCTTTGCTGCAGGAGGGACTAGTGCACTTCACAAAATAGATGGCATCATGAGGTTGGAAAATGATGTGAATGTATTGAAGCAACATCTCAAGACATCAATCAGGAAGTTAAAGCTTGGTCGCAAATGGGTCTTCCAAATGGAGAATGACCGCAAGCATACTTCCAAAGTTGTGGCAAAATGGCTTAAGGACAACAAAGTGAAGGTATTGGAGTGGCCATCACAAAGCCCTGACCTCAATCCTATAGACAATTTGTGGGCAGAACTGAAAAAGCATGTGCGAGGAGGCCTACAAACCTGATTCAGTTACACCAGCTCTGTCAGGAGGAATGGGCAAAAATTAATTGTGGGAACTAATTGTGGGAAGCTTGTGGAAGGCTACCTGAAACGTTTGACCAAAGTTCAACAATTTAAAGACAATGCTACCAAATACTAATTGAGTGTATGGCCTACAAACCTGATTCAGTTACACCAGCTCTGTCAGGAGGAATGGGCAAAAATTAATTGTGGGAACTAATTGTGGGAAGCTTGTGGAAGGCTACCTGAAACGTTTGACCAAAGTTCAACAATTTAAAGACAATGCTACCAAATACTAATTGAGTGTATGTAATCCTCTGACCCCCTGGGAATGTGATGAAATAAATAAATGCTGAATTATTCTGACATTTCACATTCTTATAACAAAGTGGTGATCGTAACTGACCTAAAACAGGGAATTATTACTAGGATTAAATTTCAGGAATTGTGAAAAACTGAGTTTAAATATATTTGGCTAAGGTGTATGTAAACTTTCAACTTCAACTGTATATAGTGATATACCTTATGTCTGGTAGGGGACAGGGCTGTGGTTTCTTACATCGTTTTCGATTGTTGACTGGTCATTAGGGTTGGATTACATGTATTTCACGAATGAGAATGTCCACATTGAAAAATAATTGGCAACGTTCAGGTCGTGGATTGAATTTCAATTCATCCCCTGAACTGTCTGAATAAAGAAATAGAATTGGCCCCAGCCCTGGTCAGTTAACTAGACCGTACATGATGTAGTAGAGATGAGTGGGCTTGTGTACAGGTACTGTAGTGACAGTATGGGGACATGAGCGATACATTGAGATGTTCGCAGGAAGTGTGTGTCTGTGGCTTGTGGGGATGTATGCTCTCCTCCCATGAGACACACACACGCCCAGCCTGCAGCTGATCAAACCCCCTTTCATTATAACGCTTTCATCTAAGCCTGCTCTCATACAAACTCTGCATAATCTGCCTGTACGTCACATACACACGCATACACACACACACATCCAAGGACACAGTATTTCATGCTGTCTGGTAGATACAGCTCTTTAACACCCACGCTCACTTTGTCCTCAACACTATCTCTCTCACACACACACACACACACACACACACACACACACACACACACACACACACACACACACACACACACACACACACACACACACACACACACACACACACACACACACACACACACATACACACACAAGTACACTCAGCCATCAGCTGATGCTTTGTTCAGGACAACAGGACAAACAGTGTCAGAGCTGGGTCAAGGAGGACTGTTCATGTGCCAGCCTAGCAGGTCAGAATAAAGCAGTGCACCGCGGCAGGTCATGACCTCTCACTTCCTGCTTGCTGTCTGGAGGGCTCTACTCACACGCAACCCTCTGGTGTGTGTGTGTGTGTGTGTGTGTGTGTGTGTGTGTGTGTGTGTGTGTGTGTGTGTGTGTGTGTGTGTGTGTGTGTGTGTGTGTGTGTGTGTGTGTGTGTGTGTGTGTGTGTGTGTGTGTGTGTGTGTGTGTGTGTGTACTTGAATCCATGTGTGTTTGTGCTCAAGTTGATACACCTCTGCTACCCCTAGACAGTCTTTAAACTTCTTTTGAGACTGAGTGGAAATGTTCCATAAAAGTTTCCTTAAGCTGTTTTGCTCATATCATGGAGGGTGTTTGATCCTGCTCCCTCAGAGAGAGAAAGGCAGGGAGGGATGGATGGAGAGAGTAGGACAGGGAGTGATGGAGAGAGAAGGGCATGGAGGGAGGGAGGGAGGGAGGGAGGGAGGGAGGGAGGGAGGGAGGGAGGGAGGGAGGGAGGGAGGGAGGGAGAAGGGCAGGGAGGGAGGGATGGAGAGAGAAGGGGAGGGAGGGAGGGAGGGAGGGAGGGAGGGAGGGAGGGAGGGAGGGAGGGAGGGAGGGAGGGAGGGAGGGAGGGAGGGAGGGAGGGAGGGAGGGAGGGAGGGAGAAGGGCAGGGAGGGAGGGATGGAGAGAGAAGGGGAGGGAGGGAGGGAGGGAGGGAGGGAGGGAGGGAGGGAGGGAGGGAGGGAGGGAGGGAGGGAGGGAGGGAGGGAGGGAGGGAGAGAGAAGGGCAGGGTGGGAGGGAGGGAGGGAGGGAGGGAGGGAGGGAGGGAGAGAAGGGCAGGGTGGGAGGGAGGGAGGAGGGGAGGGCCGGAGGACAAGAGAGGGAGGGAGGGCGAGAAGAGCAGGGAGGGCGGGAGAAGGGCAGGGAGGCAGGAAGAAGGGCAGGGAGGCAGGGAGGGAGAAGGGCAGGGAGGCAGGGAGAGAGAAGGGCAGAGGGGAGGGAGAGAGAAGGGCAGAGAGGGAGAGAGAGGGCAGGGAGGGATGGATGGAGAGAGGGACAGAGAGTGAGGGAGAGAGAAGGGCAGGGAGGGAGGGAGGGAGGGGGGGGAGGGGGAGAGGGGGGAGGGAGGAGGGAGGGAGGGAGGGAGGGAGAGGAGAGAGAGGGAGGGAGGGAGGGAGAGAGGGAGGGAGGGAGGGAGGGAGGGAGAGAGAGAGGGCAGGGAGGGAGGGAGGGAGGGAGGGAGGGAGGGAGGGAGGGAGGGAGGGAGGGAGGGAGGGAGGGAGGGAGAGAGGGAGAGAGGGAGGGAGGGAGGGAGAGAGGGAGAGGGGAGGGAGGGAGGGAGGGAGGGAGGGAGAAGGGCAAGGAGGGAGAGAGGGAGGGAGGGAGAGAGGGAGGGAGGGAGAGAGAAGGGCAGGGAGGGAGGGAGGGAGGAGGGAGGGAGGGAGGGAGGGAGGGAGGGAGGGAGGGAGGGAGGGTGGGAGGGAGGGAGGGAGGGAGAGAGGGAGGGAGGGAGAGAGAAGGGCAGGGAGGGAGGGAGGGAGGGAGGGAGGGAGGGAGGGGATGGAGGGAGAGAGAAGGGCAGGGAGGGAGGGGGAAGGGAGAGAAGGGAAGGGAGGGATGGATGGAGAGAGTAGGACAGAGAGTGAGGGAGAGAGAATGGCAGGGAGGGAGGGGGAGGGAGGGAGAGGGGAAGGGAGAGAAGGGAAGGGAGGAGAGAGTAGGACAGAGTGAGAGAGAAAGAAGGCAGGGAGGGATGGATGGAGAGAGTAGGACAGAGAGTGAGGGAGAGAGAAGGGCGGGGGGAGGGAGGGAGGGAAGGGAGGGTGGGAGGGGGAGAGAAGGGCAGGGAGGGAGAGAGAGAGAAGGGGAGGGAGGGAGGGAGAGGGAGGGAGGGAAGGGCAGCGAGGGAGAGAGGGAGGGGAGGGAGGGAGGGAGGGAGGGAGGGAGGGAGGGAGGGAGGGAGGGAGGGAGGGAGAAGGGGATGGAGGGAGAAGGGCAGGGAGGGAGGGAGGGAGGGAGAGAATAGGGCAGGGAGGGAGAGAGAAAAGGGAGGGAGGGAGGGAGGGGGAGAGAAGGGCAGGGAGGGAGGGAGTAGGGCAGGGAGGGAGGGAGGGAGGGAGGGAGGGAGAGGGAGGAGAAGGGGCAGGGAGGGGGGAGAGAAGGGCAGGGAGGGAGAGAGAAGGGCAGGGAGGGAGGGAGAGAGAAGGGCAGGGAGGGAGAGAGAAGGGCAGGGAGGGAGGGAGGGAGAGAATAGGGCAGGGAGGGAGAGAGAAAAGGGAGGGAGGGAGGGAGGGGGAGAGAAGGGCAGGGAGGGAGGGAGTAGGGCAGGGAGGGAGGGGGAGAGAAGGGCAGGGAGGGAGGGAGGGAGGGAGGGAGGGAGGAGAGAGAAGGGCAGGGAGGGGGAGAGAAGGGCAGGGAGGGAGAGAGAAGGGCAGGGAGGGAGGGAGGGGAGAGAAGGGCAGGGAGGGAGGGAGAGAGAAGGGCAGGGAGGGAGAGAGAAGGGCAGGGAGGGGGGAGAGAGAAGGGCAGGGAGGGAGGGAGAGAGAAGGGCAGGGAGGGAGGGAGAGAGAAGGGCAGGGAGGGAGGGAGAAGGGCAGGGAGGGAGGGAGAGAGAAGGGCAGGGAGGGAGGGAGGGGAGAGAAGGGCAGGGAGGGAGGGAGAGAGAAGGGCAGGGAGGGAGGGAGAGAGAAGGGCAGGGAGGGAGAGAGAGAGAAAGGCAGAAACAAAGCGCTTTGACAGTGTGCTGCTGTATAGATGTATTTGTTTTGGGGTTGGAGAGACGATGGGGAAGGTGTGGTTCTTTGTACATCCGTCCGGCGTGGCCTGCTCTACTCTAATGTAGTGGCACGTCACAGTCAGTGACCTCTCTCTGCCATCTGTGACTTCTGGAAAGATCATGGGTTCAAAGGTCACGATACCTCGTCATCAGCGATGAGAAGCGAGAAAGGAGGAAGCGGTGAACAGGAAGTGAGGGTATGAGAAGGACAGAGGTTGACCAGAGAGATTAAAAACACTTAAGAATGGAGATTCCGCTCAGCTCACTTCCTATCCTAGGCGCCCCTCTTTCCTAATCCTAATCCTTTCCCGAACATCCATCCATCCCCATTGGAAGAAATCACGGTGTGTTTTCCCCCTTGGTGACTTGGCTGAAGCAGCAGAGTCAGAACATGTGCCTTTTTTCTCTCTCAACGTCAGACTAATTAGCTAGCGATTGTCGGAACACTGACTGATATTATTAGCCTGCCGTGTCGTTTCTAATTTGTTGAACGTCATTAGGCAGTCCAGTGAAAACAAGTCCCCACCACCAATCATTAAAAAAGGTGATTGGATACAGCCAGGCCTGCCTGCCTGCCTGCCTGTCTGCCTGCCTGCCTGCCTGCCTGCCTGCCTGCCTGCCTGCCTGCCTGCCTCCTGCCTGCTGCTGTCTGCCTGTCTGTCTGCCTGCCTGTCTGCCTGTCTGCCTGCCTTTCTGCCTGCCTGTCTGCCTGCCTGTCTGCCTGCCTGCCTGCCTGTCTGCCTGTCTGCCTGCCTGCCTGTCTGCCTGCCTGTCTGGAAGTATAATTTATTCCGTGCATTTCAAATAAGTTCCACTTAGTCATAGAACATGAGAGTTTAATTGAATCTCACTGGTAGTACTTCCAGATACCAACGAATATATCACTTTTCTCTGGAAACAGTGTTCATTAACTCTTTTAGCCTTAGTGCTTAGAATGGCCAATTATATTTTCACCAACCATTTCATTTGTTTGGCCTAATTTTTTAAGGTTTTAGGGTTAACTTGAGGGTTAAACTAACGCATTCTACAAAATGCAGTATTTCCCACATATTTAACTAAATGTTTGTGATTAATGAAATATAATAACCTATAATATTCACATTCAGGTATTGTTTTCCTTGATAATTTATTTAAATATTTTTTTCCTGAAAATCAGATGTGTCAACAGTATTTTATATACATGTATATAATGACGTGTTGGATGTTTTATGTACAAGATGTATATTTGATTAGACTACACCTAATATAGAATAGAAGAGGCATTTGAATTTCATTTCATTTCACTGAATTCAATTATATTTCCTTTAATTAAAATTCCAATTGCAATTCTGTATCCTGTTTACTAGTTCAATTCAAATTCAAGAATTGAATTGGAATTTGAGGCATTCTCAATTAAATTCTGAATTCAACACAATCCTGCTGTCTGCCTCCCTGTCTGCCTCCCTGTCTGCCTGCCTGTCTGCCTGCCTGCCTGTCTGTCTGGGAAATAGCTACAGTCATGACAGACATGTTTTGCAAAGCTTAGCAGTTCCCTGAGTTGGAATCTGCTATAGGCTTTTGAGAAGAGACACCCTGAGTCCACCCTCGCCCATCTCTCTACCCTCACCTCCCCCAGCTACAGTATGTTTACACAGGGCTAGTCCTCTTAATCCGACCTCCAGGATGCTCACTCAGTCAATGTCTTATCTCTCAGCAGAAAGAGTGAAAAAAAGAGGAGAGAATGCCATTTGAGATTTGAGGACACTCAGCAGCTTGGGAGATAATGTGAAGCCTTTCGCTGCTGGTTCCAGACACCCTCCATGTTTCTAAACACACAGGCTCCCTTTCTCTATTTCCCTCCTCTCCCTCTCTCTCTCTCTCTCTCGCCATTCCTTCCTCCCCCATCTCTTCCTCTACTCAACCCTAAGCCAAAGGCCTCTCCAACGATCCAATAAAAGCTGAAGTCAGAACTGTGAGCTGTAAGTCATCAAATAGTTTTATCCCGGCCCTCCACTAAGTCCAGTCATTTAAAGCACATTTAGATCATCTTGGACTTTCTCTGTGTGGCTGCTCTTTCTTTCCCAAAAACGAAATCAATAGAAGTCAGATTGGGTGCAGAATGTGCTGTACAGGCTTTGCATCTAAATTCACACCCCCGTCTCCTGAATGGCAAACTGGACACAAAGTCTGCCCATTAAAGCAGACATTTCAAATTCACGTAACATTTGGGGCTGACTTATATCGAGCAATGAAATGCATCGGCGCAGACAGACATTTTTCATCCATCTCCAAGAGTAAACACAACTTGACATTTTATGCACATTTAGAAGTCAACCTTCTCAAATCAGCAAACAGCATCAAAGTGTTGATTTGGCTCTCTGATGGACACCAGCAGGTGTGGAATGACGATTCCACAGAAGAGGGAAAGTGGGAAACGTTTTATAGTGTCCTCCTGTTGCATTTTGAGTGTTTTCAAACTGCGTCTGTGGTAATGTTTGTATTGTTAACCTCCATTATTAAAACAGGCTGCTGATAGCATCGACTGTGAAAGACAAAACAAGTTTGTTGTGTGACATAACCATTTAGCAGAATTATCATCCACTACATTGTGTGTTGAATTGTCCTTGCTTTGACATTCCTTGTCTGTGTCTGGTTGACGGGCTGCCAACACACATTAACTTTGCTACCTGGTGCTTCAATGTAATAACTGTCTTTGAATTGGCTTGACAGAACTCTGATAAGATGTTTATTTTTCTTATTGATTGATTGATTTATTTTCCTTTAATATTCCCCACAAACCCTACCACCCCTCCCCCAATTGGAGTAAACTAATAAACAATAACACTTAGGCTTCTTCCTTCAGTTTATACATACTATCCACATTTTACAGACAATCTATTTTACAATAGTTATATTTTGTTTGTTTTTAGTCCTTCCTCTCTTTCTGATGTCCATCCAGTTTGATTTCTATTTGTAACTGTGCTATTTCACAAAAGTTCTGAGCCTATTTACATGTTACAGACTCCGACACTAGACACCCCCCCCCCTAACCCTCCCGTTTTGCGGCTGGAGTCCGCAACTTGAGGGGGGGGGGGTACTGTCACGTCCTGACCATAGAGATCCCTTATTTTCTGTGGTAGAGTAGGTCAAGGCGTGACTGGGGGTTAGTCTAGTTTATTATTTCTATGTGGGGTTCTAGTTTTGTTTGTCTTTGTTGGTGATTTTGTATGATTCCCAATTAGAGGCAGCTGGTAATCGTTGTCTCTAATTGGGGGTCATATTTAAGGATCTTCTTTCCACCTGTGTTTTGTGGGATATTGTTATGTGTAGTTGCATGGTAGCACTCCATTGTCATCACGTTTTGTTTAGTCTTTATTATTTGTTGTGAGGTTCACTTATTTCTAATAAAAGATGTGGAACCCAGATCATGCTGCACGTTGATCCGAGTATGCTTCCAACGATCTTAACAACATTTGTTATCTTATTGTTATTAGTCCCACCCTTCAGCTCCATTCAACCCCTCCATCTATCTCTTAACACCATCCATTTTGGATTTCTAAAACCTTTCTATTCTCCTAGTTTCTACAGATTGTAAATTAAAGAAACATTTTTGCTAAAATAATTATTATATTAATAATCGATTAACTATGACTTTTCAAGTCACCCAGTATTGCTATTTGCAGCGTTAGTTCTAGGTAAATGTTGCAATTCTTCAGCCATTCCTGGACCTGTGACCAAAAGCAAGCTACATATGGACAGGACCAAAATAAATGATCTAATGACTCTGCCTCCTCACAGCAAAATCTACAGGGCTGTGAAGATTGTGTCCCCCCCATATTAGAGGTCGACCGATTATGATTTTTCAATGCCGATACCGTTTATTGGAGGACCAAAAAAAGCCGATACCGATTAATCAGTTATTTTTATTTATTTGTAATAATGACAATTACAACAATACTGAGTGAACACTTATTTTGACTTAACATCAATAATAATAATAAATAATAATATATGCCATTTAGCAGACGCTTTTATCCAAAGCGACTTACAGTCGTGTGTGCATACATTCTACGTATGGGTGGTCCCGGGGATCGAACCCACTACCCTGGCGTTACAAGCGCCATGCTCTACCAACTGAGCTACAGAAGGACCATAATAAAATCAATACATCAATAAAAATACATTTAGCCTCAAATAAATAATGAAACATGTTCAATTTGGTTTAAATAATGCAAAAACAAAGTGTTGGAGAAGAAAGTAAAAGTGCAATATGTGCCATGTAAAAAAGCTAATGTTTAAGTTCCTTGCTCAGAACATTAGAACATATGAAAGCTGGTGGTTCCTTTTAATATGAGACTTCAATATTCCAAGGTAAGAGGTTGTAGTTAATATAGTATTTATAGGACTATTTCTCTCTATACCATTTGTATTTCATATACCTTAGACTATTGGATGTTCTTATAGGCACTTTAGTATTGCCAGTGTAACAGTATAGCTTCTGTCCCTCTCCTCGCCCCTACCTGGGCTCGAACCAGGAACACATCGACAACAGCCACCCTCGAAGCATCGTTACCCATCGCTCCACAAAAGCCCCGGCCCTTGCAGAGCAAGGGGAACAACTACTCCAAGTCTCAGAGCAAGCGACGTTTGAAACGTTATTAACGCGCACCCCGCTAACTAGCTAGCCATTTCGCATTGGTTACACCAGCCTAATCTCAGGAGTTGATAAGCTTGAAGTCATAAACAGCTCAATGCTTGAAGCATTGCGAAGAGCTGCTGGCAAAACGCACGAAAGTGCTGTTTGAATGAATGCTTTCGAGCCTGCTGCTGCCTACCATCGCTCACTCAGACTGCTCTATCAAATATCAAATCATAGACTTAATTATAACATAATAACACACAGAAATACGAGCCTTTGGTCAGTAATATGGTCGAAGCCGGAAACTATCATTTAGAAAACAAAACATTTATTCTTTCAGTGAAATATGGAACTGTTACGTATTTTATCTAATGGGTGGCATCCCTAAGTCTAAATATTGTTGTTACATTGTACAACCTTCAATGTTATGTCATAATTATGTAAAATTCTGGCAAATTAGTTCGAAACATGCCAGGCGGCCCAAACTGTTGCATATACCCTGAATCTGCGTGCAATGAATGCAAGAGAAGTGACACAATTTCACCTGGTTAATATTGCCTGCTAACCTGGATTTCTTTTAGCTAAATATGCAGGTTTAAAAATATATACTTCTGTGTATTAATTTTAAGAAAGGCATTGATGTTTATGGTTAGGTACAGTCGTGCAACGATTGTGCTTTTTTCGCAAATGTGCTTTTGTTGGGGCGGCAGGGTAGCCTAGTGCTAGAGCGTTAGAGTGTTGGACTAGTAACCGGAAGGTTGCAAGTTCAAATCCCAGAGCTGACAAGGTACAAATCTGTCAGTCTGCCCCTGAACAGGCAGTTAACCCACTGTTGCTAGGTCGTCATTGAAAATAAGAATTTGTTCTTAACTGACTTGCCTAGTTAAATGAAGGTAAAAAATAAAAAAACATTTGGCGAAGTTGGCTGTCATTGTTAGGAAGAAATTCATTCATCCAAACGCCAAACTTTCTTCCACATTAACTCCATAATATCGACTGAAACATGGTAAACGTTGTTTAGAATCAATCCTCAAGGTGTTTTTCACATATCTCTTCATGATATATCATTCCTGGAAGTCTCCTCTCTGTCTCAATCACATGGTTGAATGCGAGCAGCTTGGAGATTACGCAACAATTTCAACAAAGGACACCGGGCGGACCCCTGGTAAATGTAGTCTCTTATGGCCAATCTTCCAATGATATGCCTACAAATACGTCACAATGCTGCAGACAACTTGGAGAAACGATAGAAAGGGCAGGCTAATTCGTGGCGCTTTCACAGCCATATAAGGAGACAATGGAAAACAGAGCCTCAAAAATCCTGCTCATTTCCTGTTTGAAGTTGCATCTTGGTTTCACCTGTAAGATTAGTTCTGGGGCACCCACAGATAATATCTTTGCAGTTTTGAAAACGTCAGAGTGTTTTCTTTCCAAAGCTGGCGATTATATGCATAGTCGAGCATCTTTTTGTGACAAAATATTGCGCTTAAAACGGGCACGTTTTTTTTATCCAATAATGAAATAGCGCCCCCCTAGCTTCAACTGTTTAACTAGTGATTATGAATGATTGATTGATTGTTTTTTACAAGGTAAGTTTAACGCTAGCTAGCAACTTACCTTGGCTTCTTACTGCATTCGCGTAACAGGCACGCTCCTCGTGGAGTGCAATGAGAGGTAGGTGGTTAGAGCGTTGGACTAGTTAACTGTAAGGTTGAAAGATTGAATCCCGAGCTGACAAGGTAAAATCTGTCGTTCTGCCCCTGAACAAGGCAGTTAACCCACCGTTCCTAGGCCATCATTGAAAATAAGAATATGTTCTTAACTCACTTGCCTGTTAACTTCTTGATGCTACCCATCCCGTTAGCGGGATTATTTTAGTCAGCAACCGCTGAATAGCATAGTGCCACAGTCAAATAATATTACTAAAAAAGATTCATATTCATAAAATGACAAGTGCTATATTGCAAAACACAGTTTAGCCTTTTGTTAATCCACCTGTCGTCTCAGATTTTGAAATTATGCTTTACAGTGAAAGCAATCCAAGCGTTTGTGTAAATTTATCGAAAGCACAACATAACATTATGTACACTAAGCATTAAGTAGCTCGGTCACGAAAATCAGAAAAGCAATCAAATTAATCGTTTTCCTTTGATGATCTTCGGATGTTTCACTCACCAGACTCCCAGTTACACATCAAATGTTCCTTTTGTTCCATAAAGATTTTTTTTTACCCAAAATACCTCCGTTTGTTTGTCGCGTTATGTTCAGAAATCCACAGGAAAGAGTGGTCACGACAACGCTGACGTATATTCCAAATAATATCCATAATCTGTTATGCAGGTGAATGAGGACCCAAAAGCGACTTGGCGAAAACAGAGTCTTTATTCCAGTAAAGGAAATAGGCAATACTCCTAGACAAATCAGAGCAGAAAACAAAACATAAAAAACTAATTCCACTCGTAGTGACGAGGACAGACTGGAGACTCGACCATAAACTGTAGGTTGCCTCGGGAAGGCACCGACCGTAGCAGACTCAGACACCTGCTCACACGCAGCATCTGAGGGAAACAAGACACAGCACGGCGAACAATATACAAGGATCCGACAGGACAGAAACGGAAGACAAGGGAAGAAATAGGGACTCTAATCAGAGGGCAAGATACGGAACAGGTGTGAAAATAATAGAAGATTGATTAGGGGAATAGGAACAGCTGGGAGCAGGAACGGAACGATAGAGAGAGGAGAGAGAGGGAGGGGGAGAGAGAGGGATAGAAAAAGGGAACGAACCTAATAAGACCAGCAGGGGGAAACGAACAGAAGGGAAAGCATAATGACAAGACAATATAAGACAAAACATGACATAATGTCCACAGAAACATGTCAAACATTTTTATAATCAATCCTCAGGTTGTTTTTAAAATCTATATTCAATAATATATCAACCGGGTGTGTAGGTTTTTCAGTAACACCGGGAGAAACAATGGCCGCTTTACTCTGTAGCGCAAAACTCACTCTGAGAGCCCCCAACTATCCACTTACGCAATGTTATCTTTCACGTTCATTTTTCTAAATGAAAGCCTGAAACCATGTCTCAAGACTGTTGACACCTCAGGGAAGCCATAGAAAAAGGAATCTGGTTGATATCCCTTTAAATGGAGGATAGGCATGCATAGGAACAGAGAGGTTTCAAAATAAGAGGCACTTCCTGATTGGATTTTCCTCAGGTTTTCGCCTGCAATATCAGTTCTGTTATACTCACAGACAATATTTGTACAGTTTTGGAAACTTTAGAGTGTTTTCTATCCTAATCTGACAATTATATGCATATTCTAGTTTCCGGGGCTGATAAATAGGCAGTTTCAAATGGGTACGTTTTTTAGCCAAAAACAAAAATACTGCCCCCTACACGCAAAAGGCTAAATAAAGGTGTAAAAACAAATCGGTGTCCAAAAATACAGATTTTCGATTGTTAGGAAAACTTGAAATCGTCCCTAATTAATCGGCCATTCCGATTAATCGGTCAACCTCTACCCCATATATATATATATAACATTCTATTGGTTGCAAGAATTTTGTATAATAAAATAAAAAAAATTTAAATTTACAATCCAACATCGTCTTGTGCGTCAATTCATAAACCATGTGTCATGGAATCGGTACATTGAAAAAATCTTCCCAACGATTTTGCCATTTTTATGGCACAGCTGTCAATTGTTTGGTCCTTAAATGAAACTGGTAAATATTTTTATTTGTCACAATTTTCTATAACCATTATTGGTCTTTAAAGCAGGTCCGACAGACAAGTTCCTTACTTTCCCCTCTTCCAATTGCCTCTTCTATTTTTGTGGTTATGCTGCAATTAGTTGGTTGTAATTTTGGATAGAGCAGACATTTCCATAAGTCTGTGTTAGCTGCATATGTGACATAACTTCACCAGTCCTATTTATGATATCATTAACAAAGATTATACTTTTTTTTAAATATTGAAAAATATGTTTTTTTATCAATTAGTATATTTGAGGTTTACCACAATATTTGTTGTTTTATTTGTTCTGTTTTTCAGGTGGATTAAACTGAAATTACAACCAACTTTCTAAGGCTTGTTTAAAAAATAACTATATTTTGGAGATGATTTCATTCTCAAATAACGAAAGTGAGCAGTTATCTGAATAAAGGGGAAAAGGCTATTCTTGAACATAGGGTGAGACATTCTTACTAACCATTTTGGATTTAGGTATAACTTTTCTATGACTGATGCCTTTAGTGAGAGGTCTAATACGTTAATATTTCATATTTTCTGCCCTATGAATTCATATTCATTACATAAATAGGCCCTTTTCATTTTGTCTGACTTGCCATTACAAATAAAATGGAATATGTTTTGTTCATTAAATTTAGAAAGCAAGTCACTAGGTGTAGGCAAAACCATAAGCCAATAGGTAAACTGTGATATGACTGATGAGTTAATCAGGGTGATTTTTCCACAAATAGACATGTGTTTTCCTTTCCATGGTAGCAAGATCGTATCTATTTTTGCTAACTTTCTATTAAAATGTATTGGAGTGAGATCATTTTTTCTTTCAGGATATGTATACCGAGTATATCCACATACGTAATATAGTACACTTAATCATCATTTGGCTTTAATTCAGAGAGGTTAGCAAAAGTATCTAGATTCTCTATGAGGCAGTGGAGGGATTCTAATTGTGCTTTTAAAAGAAAACCTGAATCATCAGCTTAGAATTACACCTTTGTTTTTAAGCCACGGATTTCTAATCCCTTGATATTATTGTTGGATCTAATTTTAACAGCTAACATTTCGATGACCATAATAAATAGATATGCCGATAGTGGACAACCTTGTTTTACTCCTCTTGACAGTTTAAAACTATCTACTATCCAGGAATTTATATATAAACTCCTGTCGTACTTTATCAAAAGCCTTTTCAATGTCAGCTATGAAAACTAGGCCTGGTTTCCCCGATATTTCATAGTGTTCTATTGTTTCCAGTACTTGTCTTATATTATCTACAATGTACCGTCAATGTAAAAAACACCTGTCTGATTAGGTTGAATATTATCTGCCAAAATATTTTAAATTCTATGTGCCAAGCATTTAGCTAGAATTTGTGCATCACAACACTGAAGTGTAAGAGGCCTCCATTTTTTAAAATGGACTGGATCTTTATACAGTGCCTTGCGAAAGTATTCGGCCCCCTTGAACTTTGTGACCTTTTGCCACATTTCAGGCTTCAAACATAAAGATATAAAATTGTATTTTTTTGTGAAGAATCAACAACAAGTGGGACACAATCATGAAGTGGAACGACATTTATTGGATATTTCAAAAATATTTAACATATCAAAAACTGAAAAATTGGGCGTGCAAAATTATTCAGCCCCTTTACTTTCAGTGCAGCAAACTCTCTCCAGAAGTTCAGTGAGGATCTCTGAATGATCCAATGTTGACCTAAATAACTAATGATGATAAATACAATCCACCTGTGTGTAATCAAGTCTCCGTATAAATGCACCTGCACTGTGATAGGAGACTGAAACAAAAACATATTCTTAAAGTACTTTACTTCCTCTTTCAAAGTATTGTTTGGTGAATCGTGAGTGACTCCATCATTTGTAACAAGTTTCAATAAAACTTGTTACAAAGCATTTCTATGTTGAAGATTGAAAAATAATTTGTTGCATTTTTCCCCATTATTTTTATAATATATTACACTGGATCTTTCTTGAATAAGTTCCTCCATTTCTTTTTGTTTTTCCTCTATCTTATTCTGTGCCTCTATGGTACAGTTTTATTGCTATCTATCTGTACTGCTAGTTCTTCAATTTCCTTTGTTAATATGGACTCTTTTGATCTGAATTGCTTTTGTTTTATAGATGAGTACTGAATTGCATGGCCTCTAATGGCATATTTAAAAGTGTCCCGTACAATAAGGGGATTTGCTGTACGTTTGTTATGTCAGAAAAAAATCTGTTATAAATTATTTTGTCCTAGTTAAAAATAAGTTATCATCCTGTAGGCTTTGATGACATTTCCAATATCCTCTCCCACATGGAAATTCTGTAAAAGTAATATATATGCCAATTATGTGATGGTCCGACCGCATTCTGTACCCTATCAACACTTTAACTTTTGGTGCCAAAGAAAATAACATAAGAAAGTAATGAAGACGACTAGCTTGATTAAGCCTCCACCATGTATATCTCACTAGGTCAGGTTATTTAAGTCTCCATATATCCACTTATTCCATTATATCTTTGACATTCATGATTTCCTTAAGTGCCTGAGGGTGATAGTTTTTCAGTGTGATTTTCTTTACGGTCCATAGAGGTATTTAAAACCGTTTGTGAATGTCGTCCTGCTGCTCGGCTGGGGAGACATAGTGGTTGTTGTTCATGACGCTTTAACTTACTTGATTTTTTATCTGTCTTTGGCAGGCTGCTAGAGGCTGTTCCCACACTGTCTATCTCCACTGTCACTCAACATCAACCAGCGAATCAACGGCCTCGCTGAGACTCTATCGGAGCCATGGGTGAGGCTAAGGTCCTGATGTTGCTTCTTCTGATTGGTTGGGAGAAGTCGTTGAGTCTCAACTGGAACCCAATACCACGCAAGACCGTCAGATATCATGGTGAGTGTCTACCTGAAGTGAAACCCTATTCACACTATAGTGAACTGCTTTCAACCAGGGTCCATAGTAGAGGTCGACAGATTAATCGGAATGGCCGATTTTAAGTTTTCATAACAATCGGAAATCAGTATTTTTGGACACCAATTTGGCCGATAAAAATAAAAAATAAAAAAATGTTTACACCTTTAGGCAAGTTAGTTAAGAACACATTCTTAACCTCTTCAGTCTACCCTCTACTTTTTCGAACATTCTGTTAAAAATCGCGCAACATTTCAGCGCCCTGCTACTCATGCCAGGAATATAGTATATGCATATGATTAGTATGTGTGGATAGAAAACACTCAGACGTTTATAAAACTGGTTAAATCATGGCTGTGACTTTAACAGAACGTGCGTTTCATTGGTAAGTGCAGGAAAATCTGATCACTGAAAGTGGACAAATATATCCATCTGCCACTTCAACCCATTGTTATGGGCGAAAGACATTAAATATGGCTGAGGTTGCAGTACCTAAAGCATCCACACGATGTCAACAGTCTTGTCATTTTCCTAGGATTTGTTTCTTGGTCAAACGAACAAGAGACAGCCCATTTCTTCCGGTCTCCGACCGGATATTTTGGTTGAGAAATACACGGACAGTATTTCAAGACGGACCCCTATAGAAAACACTTCGTCTCGTGATTAATTTGATCGCTTATTAACGTTTACTAATACCTAAAGTTGCATTACAAAAATATTTTGAAGTGTTTTGTGAAAGTTTATCGTCGACTTTTTTAATTTAAAAAAAATGACGTTGCGTTATAAAACACAGTTTTTTTCCTTGATCACACAGTCTTCATAGATCAATATGTAGGCTATATATGGACCGATTTACCAACAAAGAAGATCGTCAAAGGTAATGAATGTTTTATATTTTATTTCTGCGTTTTGTGTAGCGCCGACTATGCTAATTATTTTGTTTACGTCCCCTGCGGGTCTTTTGGGGTGTTGCATGCTATCAGATAATAGCTTCTCATGCTTTCGCCGAAAGCATTTTAAAAATCTGACTTGTTGCCTGGATTCACAACGAGTGTAGCTTTAATTCAATACCCTGCATGTGTATTTTAATGAACGTTTGAGTTTTAACTAATACTATTAGCATTTAGCGTAGGGCATTTGCATTTCCAGAGCTCTAGATGGGACGCCTGCGTGCCAGGTAGGAGCAAGTGGTTAACTACACATGGTTGATGATATTACTAGTTTATCTAGCGTGTCCTGTGTTTCATATAATCGATGCGGTGCCTGTTAATTTCTCATTGAATCACAGCCTACTTCGCCAAACGGGTGATGATTTAGCACTGCCGTTGCACCAAACCTAACCATAAATATCAATGACTTTCTTTAAAATCAATACACAAGTATATATTTTTGAACCTGCATATTTAGTTGATATTGCCTGCGAACATGAATTTCTTATAATTTGGGAAATTGTGTCACTTCTCAGGGTATATGCAGCAGTTTGGGTCACCTGGCCCGTTGTGAACTGTGTGAAGTCCATTTATTCCTAACAAAGACCGTAATTAATTTGCCAGAATTGTACATAATTAAGGCATAACATTGAAGGTTGTACAATGTAACAGCAATATTTAGACTTAGGGATGCCACCCGTTAGATAAAATACGGAACGGTTCCGTATTTCAATGAAAGTATAAATGTTTTGTTTCCGGATTCTACCATATTAATGACCAAAGGCTCGTATTTCTGTGTGTTATTATGTTATAATTAACTCTATGTTTTGATATTTGATAGAGCAGTCTGAGTGAGCGATGGTAGTCATCAGCAGGCTCGTAAGCATTCATTCAAACAGCACTTTCGTGCGTTTTGCCAGCAGCTCTTCGCAATGCTTCAAGCATTGAGCAGTTTATGACTTCAAGCCTATCAACTCCCGAGATTAGGCTGGTGTAACCGATATGAAATGGCTAGCTAATTAGCGGGGTGCGCGCTAATAGCGCTTCGATCGTTGACGTCACTCGCTTTGAGACTTGGAGTAGTTGTTTCCCTTGCCCTGCAAGGGCCGCGGCTTTTGTGGAGCGATGGGTAACGATGCTTCGAGGGTGGCTGTTGTCGATGTGTTCCTGGTTCGAGCCCAGGTACGGGCGAGGAGAGGGACGGAAGCTATACTGTTACACTGGCAATACTAAAGTGCCTATAAGAACATTCAATAGTCAAAGGTATATGAAATACAAATGGTATAGAGAGAAATAGTCCTATAAATACTATAATAACTACAACCTAAAACTTCATACCTGGGAATATTGAAGACTCATGATAAAAGGAACCACCAGCTTTCATATGTTCTCATGTTCTAAGCAAGGAACTTAAACGTTAGCTTTTTTACATGGCACATATTGCACTTTGACTTTCTTCTCCAACATTATTTGCATTATCTAAACCAAATTGAACATGTTTCATTATTTATTTGAGGCTAAATTGATTTTATTGATGTATTATATTAAGTAAGGGAACACCCCCCTGAAATGGACAAAAATGAATGGGAAGTCATTGGCACTATATGAAACATATACACGGTGTCCAATACCACTCAATTCGGCGTCGTTTCATTCAAAGTTGATAGCAAATGCCATATGGCAAATTCCAAGTGTAACACTCCAAACATCCAACAGATGGCGAGTGCACTCCACCGTGATTTTTCATATTGCAAATGTAACACAAGTCAAGACCCAAGAGTAACATTTTGAAAAATTGAACATTTTTTCAAAAACTTATCACCCCCTTAAAAAAGTGCTTTCTGGATCATTTTACTAAATTCTTTTGATTTTTTGTCAATTACATATGTATAAGAACTGTATGAACATACTTTTGTCATATTTGATTATCATTTTTTTTTTACTTGTCCATAGGGCATATGTTTTGTCCATTTTCAATATGATTTCATAGGAAGTCAAAAGTCCATTTTTTTGTTGGCCAAATGCCATAAGAAATGTCCAAATGCAATATGAAAGATTTGAAAGTGCCAAATCAGGATGTTATGTCCATTTGCCATGTACGATCAATGGAAGTCGGTTTACAAACCCAAAAGTCAGTGAACCATGTCCAAAAGGCATTTATACTGCCAAAATTAATTTTAGGGTGAATTTAATCACTTCCGGTTGCTTCAGGAAGCTTAGAATCAACACAGATAGACCTCATAGTGGCCTGATGGATTGTCATCGAAGACAGGTTCATACGGAATTCATAACCCACATAGGCTTCAGGTTGAATTTAGGGGTGCAGGCAATGTATTCCTATGGGGAGAGAAGTCAGTGAAAACTGTTTGATGTAAACATCTTCTTTTAATTGTTAACCTCTTGCTCCTACCTGACACGCAGGCGTCCCATCTAGACATCTGGAAATGCAAATGCGCTACGCTAAATGCTAATAGCACTCGTTAAAACTCAAACGTTCATTAAAATACACATGCAGGGTACTGAATTAAAGCTACACTCGTTGTGAATCCAGGCAACAAGTCAGATTTTTAAAATGCTTTTCGGCGAAAGCATGACAAACTATTATCTGATAGCATGTAACACCCCAAAAGACCCGCAGGGGACGTAAACAAAATAATTAGTATAGTCGGCGCTACACAAAACGCACAAATAAAATATAAAACATTCATTACCTTTGACCATCTTCTTTGTTGGCACTCCTAGATGTCCCATAAACATCACTATTGGGTCTTTTTTTCGATGAAATCGGTCCATATATAGCCTAGATATCGATCTATGAAGCCTGTGTGATCAACGAAAAAAATAGTGTTTTATAACGTAACGTCATTTTTTAAAATTAAAAAAGTCGACGATAAACTTTCACAAAACACTTCGAAATACTTTTGTAATGCAACTTTAGGTATTAGTAAACGTTAATAAGCGATCAAATTGATCACGAGGCGATGTATATTCTATAGCTGTACGTCTGGAAATAATGTCCGGGTAAATCTCAACCAAAATATCCGGTCGGAGACCGGAAGAACTGCGCTACCTTGTGTCTGTTTGACCAAGAAACAAATCGTAGGCAAATGACAAGACTGGTGACATCGTGTGGAAGCTGTAGGTATTGCAACCCCGGCCCCATTTAATGTGGTTCACAATTTAACAATTGGTTGAAGTGGCGCATGGATATATTTTCCCATTTTCAGTGATCAGATTTTCCTGCACTTTTCGATGAAACGCACGTTCTGTTATAGTCACAGCCGTGATTTAACCAGTTTTATAAACGTCTGAGTGTCTTCTATCCACACATACTAATCATATGCATATACTATATTCCTGGCATGAGTAGCAGGGCGCTGAAATGTTGCGCGATTTTTGGAAAATATATCAATATATCAATGCACCACTTGTATGTATTGTTGATTGGAAACCACATTACCTGGAGCCGAGATTGCAATTCCTACAGCTTCCACACGATGTCACCAGTCTTGTCAATTGCCTAGGCTTTGTTTCTTGGTCAAACGAAGAAGAGACAGCCCATTTCCTCCGGTCTCCGACAGGATGTTTTGGAGTAGAAATTTCTGAACATGATTTGAAGACGTCGAGCTATTGAATATACATCGCCCCGTGATCAATTTGATAGATTATTAACGTGTACTAATACCTAAAGTTGCACTACAAAAGTATTTCGAAGTGTTTTGTGAAAGTTTATCGTCGACTTTTTTAATTTAAAAAAAATTACGTTGCGTTATAAAACGCAGTTTTTTCCTTGATCACACAGTCTTCATAGATCGATATCTAGGCTATATATGGACCGATTTACCAACAAAGAAGATCGTCAAAGGTAATGAATGTTTTATATTTTATTTCTGCGTTTTGTGTAGCGCCGACTATGCTAATTATTTTGTTTACGTCCCCTGCGGGTCTTTTGGGGTGTTGCATGCTATCAGATAATAGCTTCTCATGCTTTCGCCGAAAAGCATTTTAAAAATCTGACTTGTTGGCTGGATTCACAACGAGTGTACCCTGCATGTGTGTTTTAATGAACGTTTGAGTTTTAACGAGTGCTATTAGCATTTAGCGTAGCGCATTTGCATTTCCAGATGTCTAGATGGGACGCATGCGTCCCGGGTCGACCCAAGAGGTTAATCTCAAAATGGCCATAACTCAAAAACCTTTGAGGCTTAGACACCATTTTGTTCGGGGCCAACTGCCCATTATGCCAAACCTATGCTCATCATGTTTCGTCTTCAAAATATTTTCCGCTTAGGAGATTAGGCCACGTCGTGATTGGTGATGTTTTGTTCATTTGCAATATGATTCCATTCGCCCTCTTGTGGGATTTACCGGGAGAGCAGAAAAATGACCAAAATTTGAACATTTTATAAAACGGAAAGCGAATGTCCGAGAGAGTTCGTTTGATGACTTCCTGGAAGGTCCGGCCCTGCTGCACGGCCCGACGCCGTCCGCAAATTTTAGAAACGTTGTCGGACGTCTAGTAAGGGACTGTACATTTCAATGTGGACTTTCTCACTAACCATATGGCAAATGTCAAAATGTTCCCTTAAGGTATGTTAAAATAAGTGTTAATTCAGTATTGTTGTAATTGTCATTATTACAAATACATTGTTAAAAAATAGTCAGATTAATCGGTATCAGCTTTTTTTGGTCCTCCCATAATAGGTATCGTATCGGCGTTGAAAAATCATAATCGGTTGACCTCTAGTCCCATGGGGGATCAGTATGAAAAATGGATGTGCTCACTACTCTAAAGCCAAAATCACATGGAGAGACCCCAGAGTAGCCAGTGTCAATTCATATACACTGTATATGCCAATGTTGCCATGAAAATCCATAATAAACAGTGGTGTTTGTTCGCTATGTAGCCCCCCAGTATTACTGTTGTGAGTTCCTTACGGGAGCCAGTGCTAAACTGTTGTTGCTTTGCTAGCTCACAAGGATGTTATAGCTAATAAAGCAGAGTTGCTTATAAACAACCGTCTCGTTCTTATACATAAACAGTATTCTCTATTGAAATCCGAGTCCTCTAGTTTTCCAGTTGTAGCCTGACTATGCTATATGCCTTTGATTGAAATCAACACAGGAAGGCAGCAAGTGTTTTCAAATATGTAGCCTATTTGACTGATAAACCTTAGCTTATAGCCCAATACATTTTAAACTACATCTTTAGTCTACTTAGCATAGGGAAGACATAACGGTTCTTCTAATTCCATTTTGTCACGCCATGGTCGAAGTATTTTGTGTTTTTCTTAAAGTATTTGGTCAGGCCAGGGTGTGACATGGGTTTTTGTATGTGGTGTGTAGCTTAATGGGATTGTAGCTTAGTGGGGTGTTCTAGGAAAGTCTATGGCTGTCTGAAGTGGTTCTCAATCAGAGGCAGGTGTTTATCATTGTCTCTGATTGGGAACCATATTTAGGCAGCCATATTCTTTGGTTGTATTGTGGGTGATTGTCCTTACTGTCTTGATGTCCTTGTTTGATGTTAGTTGACACAAGTATAGGCTGTTTTCGGTTTTTGTTTCATTTATTGTTTTGTAGTGTTCGTGTTTAGTCGTGTTTACGTTTGTTTAAATAAACATGGATCGCAATCGACACGCTGCAGTTTGGTCCGACTCTCCTTCACCATATGAAAACCGTGACAGAATCACCCACCACAGGACCAAGCAGCGTGTCAACAGGCAGGAGCAGCCCAAAGAGGAGATGCGCAATAAGGATTTCTGGACATGGGAGGAAATCCTCGACGGGAGAGGACCCTGGGCTAAACCAGGGGAATATCGCCGCCCCAAGGAGGAACTAGAGGAAGCTAAAGCTGAGAGGCGTTGGTATGAGGAGGCAGCACGGCGACGTGGATGGAAGCCCGGGAATCAGCCCCAAAAATTTATTGGGGGGAGGCTTACAGGGAGTATGGCTACGCCAGGTAGGAGACCTGCGCAAACTCCCTGTGCTTACCGGGGGGCTAGAGAGACCGGGCAGGCACCGTGTTATGCAGTGGTGCGCACGTTGTCCCCAGTGCGGGTGCATAGCCCGGTGCGGTATATTTCAGCTCCGCGTATCGGCCGGGCTAGATTGAGCGTCGAGCCAAATGCCATGAAGCCGGCTCTACGCATCTGGTCTCCGGTGCGTCTCCTTGGGCCGGCTTACATGGCACCAGCCTTGCGCTCGGTGTCTCCGGTTCGCCTACATAGCCCAGTACGGGCTATTCCACCTCGCCGCACTGGCAGGGCGACCGAGAGTATTCAACCGGGTAAGGTTGGGCAGGCTCGGTGCTCAAGAGCTCCAGTGCGCCTGCACGGTCCGGTCTATCCAGTACCACCTCCACACCCCAGCCCTCCGGTAGCAGCTCCCCGCACCAGGCTTCCTGTGCGTGTCCTCGGCCCAGTACCACCAGTGCCAGCACCACGCATCAGGCCTACTGTGCGCCTTGCCTCTCCAGCGCTGTCGGAGTCTCCTGCCTCTCCTGCACTGTCGGAGTCTCCCGCCTCTCCAGTGCTGTCAGAGCCCTTCTCCTCTCCTGCGCTACCGGAGTCTCCTGTCTGTTCAGTGCAGCCAGCCTGCATGGAGCAGTCAGCTGCCAGCCTACATGGAGCAGTCAGAGCTGCCAGCCTGCATGGAGCAGTCAGAGCTGTCAGTCTGCATGAAGCAGCCAGAGCTGTCAGTCTGCATGAAGCAGCCAGAGCTGTCGGTCTGTGTGGAGCAGCCGGAGCTGTCGGTCTGCATGGAGCAGTCAGAGCTGTCAGTCGGCAAGGAGCTGCCAGTCTGCAAGGAGCTGCCAGTCTGCATGGAGCAGTCAGAGCTGCCAGCCTGCATGGAGCAGTCAGAGCTGTCAGTCTGCATGGAGCAGTCAGAGCTGTCAGTCTGCATGAAGCGGCCAGAGATGTCAGTCTGCATGAAGCAGCCAGAGCTGCCAGTCTGCAAGGAGCTGCCAGTCTGCAAGGAGCTGCCAGTCTGCAAAGAGCTGCCAGTCTGCAAGGAGCTGCCAGTCTTCAAGGAGCTGCCAGTCTGCACGGAGCGGCCAGAGCTGCTAGTCGGTAAGAAGCCGCCAGAGCTGTCAGCCTACATGGAGCAGCCAGAGCCGCCAGTCAGCATGGAGCAGTCAGAGCCGCCAGTCAGCATGGGTCAGCCAGATTCTTCCAGATCTGCCAGTCAGCCAGATTCTTCCAGATCTGCCAGTCAGCCAGAATCTTCCAGATCTGCCAGTCAACCAGGCTCTTCCAGATCTGCCAGTCAGCCAGACTCTTCCAGATCTGCCAGTCAGCCGGGATCTGCCAGAACTGCCAGTCAGCCAGGATCTGCCAGTCGGCCAGGATCCGCCAGTCAGCCAGGATCTGCCAGTCAGCCAGGATCTGGTGGATCCATCAACCTGCCTGAGCTTCCTTTCACTCCTGAGCTTCCTTTCACTCCTGAGCTTCCCCTCAGTCCCGAGCTTCACCACAGTCCCGATCTGCTCCTCAGTCTCGTGGGGTTCTGGGTGAGGAATACTAGGCCATGGTTGGCGGCGAGGGTGGACTATCTAGGGACGCAAGGAGAGGGGACTAAGACATTTACTGAGTGGGGTCCACGTCCCGCGCCGGAGCCGCCACCATGGACAGACGCCCACCCAGACCCTCCCTATTGATTTGAGGTGCGTTCGGGTGTCCGCACCTTAGGGGGGGGGGGGGTTCTGTCACGCCCTGGTCGAAGTATTTTGTGTTTTTCTTCATGTATTTGGTCAGGCCAGGGTGTGACATGGGTTTTTGTATGTGGTGTGTAGCTTAGTGGGATTGTAGCTTAGTGGGGTGTTCTAGGAAAGTCTATGGCTGTCTGAAGTGGTTCTCAATCAGAGGCAGGTGTTTATCGTTGTCTCTGATTGGGAACCATATTTAGGCAGCCATATTCTTTGGTTGTATTGTGGGTGATTGTCCTTACTGTCTTGATGTCTTTGTTTGATGTTGACACAAGTATAGGCTGTTTTCGGTTTTTGTTTCGTTTATTGTTTTGTAGTGTTCGTGTTTAGTCGTGTTTACGTTTGTTTAAATAAACATGGATCGCAATCGACACGCTGCAGTTTGGTCCGACTCTCCTTCACCATATGAAAACCGTGACACATTTCTACAAACGACCCATGCAATTTATTTGCTTTTACCAGATTGCTCTGTGTAGACGCAAGAAAAATGGACTTGCTTTCCAATTTGACATGCTATGATGCCGTTGACGCTGTTTTCTCTCAAATGCCTTCTATTTCCAGCGAGAGCACACTAGTTCTCACTCTTAAAATATGTTTGCTGTTTTCATCTGTCTGTGCTGTCACAGACAGTCCAGCTGTCAATGAAAAAGTCCAGCTGTCAATGAAAAACAATAGCAATTGTTAGAAGCGGAGAAAATATCATTTCAGAAGGGGAAGTTGATTTACTTCTGCCTCTTTCTCACTCATATACCACATAACCACCTCACACCTTTATTCTGTCCTTTCTTTTCCTTCACTTCCTTCTCTTTCTTCTCCTTTTTATCCCACTCCTCCATCCTTTCTTTGCTTTCAGCCCTTCTCACAAAGACATCACACTTCAGCTGTACTTATCAAGACTGCTATTATATAAAAGCAGCCTCTTTTCTTTCTGTCACACTCTTTCCACTCTCTCTCTCTCTTTATCCCCCTCTCCTCCACACTCCTTTTCCTGTCCCTGACTCTCAGCCGTCATTGTTAGTGTGAGAGGTGTGGATGGAAACACAATGGAAACCAATCGACAAGCAGTCAATATCAGCGAGAGAGAGAGAGAGAGCATAAAGAGAGATAGAGAGCATAAAGAGAGATAGAGAACATACAGAGAGATAGAGAGCATAAAGAGAGAGAGAGAGCATAAAGAGAGATAGAGAGCATAAAGAGAGAGAGCATAAAGAGAGAATAGATTAGAAAGAGAGAAATAGAGAGAGAGTTAGAGAAAGAGAGAAATAGAGAGGGGGAGAGAGAGTTAGAGAAAGAAAGAATAGATTAGAGAGAGTTAGAGAAAGAGAGAATAGATTAGAGAGAGTTAGAGAAAGAGAGAAATAGAGAGGGGAGAGAGAGTTAGAGAAAGAAAGAATAGATTAGAGAGAGTTAGAGAAAGAGAGAATAGATTACAGAGAGAGAGAGAGTTAGAGAATAGATTTAGAAAGAGAGATAGAGAGAGTTAGAGAAAGAGAGAATAGATTACAGAGAGAGAGAGAGTTAGAGAATAGATTTAGAAAGAGAGATAGAGAGAGTTAGAGAAAGAGAGAATAGATTAGAAAGAGAGAGAGAGTTGGAGGAGCAGATTACCATAAAAGGAGAGGAAATATCTTCACAGGAGTAAGAGGAGCAACGCAGTGATAAAGAGACAGAAAAGACAAACACACAGAGCATAACGTCCACAAAGTGTTTTATGTCACGGTGGAGCCGTCTCTGCACACGCAGATCAGATAAACATAAACATCAACTGTGTGTGTGTGTGTGTGTGTGTGTGTGTGTGTGTGTGTGTGTGTGTGTGTGTGTGTGTGTGTGTGTGTGTGTGTGTGTGTGTGTGTGTGTGTGTGTGTGTGTGTGTGTGTGTGTGTGTGTGTGTGTGTGTGTGTGCGTGTGCATGTGCGTGGGTGTGTGGGTGTGTTGTTTGGTGGTGGTGTGAGCAAGAGTAGGCCAATAAAGAGTGAGGCAGAACAAAGCAGAGAGGGGGAGAGAGAGTGAAGAACAAACACCATTGTAAATACAACCTATATTTGTGTTTATTAATTTCCCCTTTTGTACTTTAACTATTTGCACATCCTTACAAACTGTATATAGACATAATATGACGTTTGAAATGTCTTTATTATTTTGGAACTGTTGTGAGTGTTATGTTTACTCTACATTTTTTATTGTTTATTTCACTTTTCTTTATAATCTATTTCACTTGCTTTGGCAATGTAAACATGTGTCCTCTGCCTGAAAAGCCTTTAAATTGAATTGAATTGAGAGAGCTACCAGAGTGTGTATAATGCTTAGCCTAGCAGTCTGAGGGATTTAGTGCTCCCAGGCAGTTTGGGGTGGGTGGTGATGGGGGAGGGTTAGGGAGGGGGAAGTAGGGAGATGGGAGCAGAGATAATATTTATTCCCTCTCCCCTCCACACCCCACCCAGGCCCTACTTCTATAATTATGTGTGGCTAAGTAATTTGGGATCTGAAGAGGAAAAAACACAGACATTTTTAACTGCTTCTTCCCTCTCTCAACTTCTTCTCTCACTCGCTCTCTCTCCTCTCTTTCCTTCTCTTTCTTTTCCACTCTTCTCTCTTTCTCATTTATCTCTCACATACACTCCAGTACACCTCCCTCGTTGCTCCCTGATTTGAGCACGCCTGACTGGAGTATCCATTAGCTGGTTATTTTCGAGCACTTAACGGACATAGACACAGCCCCGCTAGATGTTACTCATCCCAGCCTTTCTTGTGGCCCAGTCAGGAGCAGTTAAAATGGAGTCCCCCCCCCCCACTCCTCTCCCAGCCAAACCCCAGTGACAGCCCTGTAAACCAGCTCTATACAAAGCACAGCATCTGTAGTCTGAGAGAGAGAGAGAGAGAGAGAGAGAGAGAGAGAGAGAGAGAGAGAGAGAGAGAGAGAGAGAGAGAGAGAGAGAGAGAGAGAAGAGAGAGAGATAAAAGAGAGAGAGAGAGAAAAAAGAGAGAAAAGAGCCAAACCTTCCATAACAAAGGGAGGGAGGGAGGGGGAGGGAGGGAGGGAGGGAGGGAGGGAGGGAGGGAGGGAGGGAGGGGGAGGGAGGGAGGGAGGGAGGGAGGGAGGGAGGGAGGGAGGGAGGGAGGGAGGGGGAGGGAGGGAGGGATGTTCATTTCTGATTGTTTATTTCATTTTTGTTTATTGTTTATTTTATATTTTGTTTATTGTTTATTTAATCTGCTTTGGCAATGTTAACATATGTTTCTCATGCCAATGAAGCCCCTCTGAATGGAATTGAATTGAGAGAGGGAGAGGGGTGGGGGTTTGTTTGAAATGCCAGCAGGATGCGTTGATGCAGAGAATGAGACTAAAACTTAAAAGGAAAACCAATGCAAATGAGTGACACGGATTAAATTATTGGCATGTAAATATATGTTTACATTGCCAAAGAAAGTGAAATAGATAATAAACAACAGTGAAATCAACAATAAAAAGTAAACAGTAAACATTACACTCACAAAAGTTTCAGAGGAATGGAGACATTTCAAATGTCATATTATGTCTAGATACAGTGTTGTGATGATGTGCAAATAGTTAAAGTACAAAATGGGAAATACATATGGGTTGTATTTACAATGGTGATTGTTCTTCACTGGTTACCCTTTTATTGTGGCAACAGTTCACAGATCTTGCTGCTGTGATGGCACACTGTGGTATTTCACTCAATAGATATGGGAGTTTATCAAAATTGGATTTGTTTTCGAAGTCTTTCTCTCTCTGCCCACCAATTACGGTAATGAGTGGTTGGGAGGGATGTAGGCAGGGATAGATGGATGGAGGTGGGGTGTGTGATTGGGGGAGAACAGACAGAGAGGACAGACAGTATTTTTTTTCACTTTTGTTTATTATCTATTTCACTTGCTTTGTCAATGTAGACATATATGATTCCCTTGCCAATAAAGCCCTTTGAATGCAATTGAATCGAGAGAGGATCTCTCCATTCTCTACTATGTCCCTCGTTAAATGGAATTAAGATGGAGCATATGGCATGATCTAAAGTGGAGTATAGTCTTTTTTTTATTTAACTGAGCAAGTCAGTTAAGAACAAATTGTTATTTACAAGGACGGCCTCCCAAAAGGAAAAAAGGCTTCCTGCGGGGACGGGGGGCTGGGATTAAAAATAAAAATACAAATAAATATAAATATAGGACAAACACACAACACTACATAAAAAGAGACCTAAAACAACAACATAGAAAGGCAGCAAGACATGACAACACAGCATGTTAGCAACATAACAACAACATGGTAGGAACAGAACATTATAGCAACACAAAACATGGTACAAACATTAGTGGGCACAGACAACAGCACAAAGGGCAAGAAGGCAACAATACATCAAACAAAGCAGCCACAACTGTCAGTAAGAGTGTCCATGATTGAGTCTTTGAATGAAGAGATTGAGATAAAACTATCCCGTTTGCAACGAACTGAAAAGACGAGCGACCCAGGGATGTTTGCGCTTTGGGGACATTTAACAGAATGTGACTGGCAGAACGGTTGTTTTATGTGGATAGGGGGGAGTGACGCCTAAGCGAGTTTTATAAATAAGCATCAACCAGTGGGTCTTGCTCTAGGTATACAGAGATTACCAGTTTACTGAAGAGTATAGAGTGCAGTGATGTGTCCTATAAGGAGCATTGGTGGCAAATCAGATGGCCTAAAGGTAAAGAACATCTAGCCGCTCGAGAGCACCCTTACTTGCCGATCTATACATTACGTCTCTGTATTCTAGTATGGGTAGGATGGTCATCTTTATCAGGGTTAGTTTGACAGCTGGGGTGAAAGAGAAGCAGTTATGATAGAGGAAACCACATCTAGATTTAACTTTAGCCTGCAGCTTTAATATGTGCTGAGAGAAGGACAGTGTACCATCTAGCCATACTCCCAAGTACTTGTATGAGGTGACTACCTCAAGCTCTAAACCCTCAGAGGTAGTAATAACACCTGTGGGAAGATGGTATTCGTCTTACCAAACCACATGACCTTTGTTTTGGAGGTGTTCAAAACAAGGTTAAGAATGCTTGTTGGAGACCAGTGGTTCCCAAACTTGTTATAGTCCTGTACCCCTTCAAACATTCAACCTCCAGCTGCATACCCCCTCTAGCACAAGGGTCAGCGCACTCTCGAATGTAGTTTTTTTGCCATCATTGTAAGCCTGTCACACACACACTATATCACACATTTATTAAACGTAAGAATGAGTGAGAGTTTTTGTCACAACCCGGCTCGTGGGAAGTGGCAAAGAGCTTTTATAGGACCAGGGCACACATAACAATAATCAATCATTTTGCTCCTTATTTAGCCATCTTACATATAAAACCTTATTTGTTCATTGAAAATTGTTAGTAACTCACCACAGGTTAATGAGAAGGGTGTGCTTGAAAGGATGCACATAACTCTGCAATGTTGGGTTGTATTGGAGAGAGTCTCCGTCTTAAATCATTTCCCACACAGTCTGTGCTTGTACTTAGTTTTCATGCTTGTGAGGGCCGAAAATCCACTTTCACATAGGTACGTGGTTGCACAGGACATCAGTGTCTTAACAGTACAATTTGCCAAGGCAGGACACTCTGAGCGCAGCCCTATTCAGAAATCTGGCAGTGGCTTCTGATTGAATTACATTTTCACAGAACAGCTTGTTGCAATTTCGATGAGGCTCTCTTGTTTAGATATTTGTAAGTGGACTGGAGGCAGGGCATGAAAGGGATAACGAATCCAGTTGTTTGTGTCATCCGTTTTGGGGGAAAGTACCTGCGTAATTGCACATCCAACTCACTCAGGTGCTTCGCTATATCACATTTGACATTGTCCGTAAGCTTGAGTTCATTTGCACACAAAAAATCATACAATGATGGAAATACCTGTATGTTGTCCTTGTTAATGTCCCACATATTGAATATAGTTGCAGGGAGTCCCTGTTATCCTAGATTCAGATCATTCAGGCGAGAAAAAACATCACCCAGATAGGCCAGTCGTGTAAGAAACCCATCACCATGCAAGCTTTTGACTACATATGGACCATTAGTGGAATTCCCGCGAGAGAATAACGGTTAATCTGATTGGATGTTAATTATTTGACTAGGCTACCTGTATTTGACATTGTGTTGTTATTTGCTGAACACTAGATGGTTTAGTTTTATTTTTTGTAGTGAAACGAGGCTTCTCAGGCGAGAACAAAACCTCACCCGAATGTATAGCCCCGTTGGAAAATATAAATGGACTGTTTGAATTATTATTATTTTTTAAATGTGAATCACATTTTTATTTGGCATACCCCCGACTGTAAGGGATTTCTTCCATTGACGGAGAGGCGGACCAAAGCGCAGCGTGGTTATTTTGATTCATGTTTTAATAAATCACTTCACATGACCAAACTAACAAAAACAAGAACCGTGAAAACCCAAAACAGCCCTATCTGGTGCAAAACACAGAGACAGGAACAATCACCCACAAACACACAGTGAAACCCAGGCTACCTAAGTATGATTCTCAATCAGAAACAACTAATGACACCTGCCTCTGATTGAGAACCATACTAGGCCGAAACATAGAAATACCCAAAACCTAGAAAAACAAACATAGACTGCCCACCCAACTCACGCCCTGACCATACTAATTAAATACAAAACAAAGGAAATAAAGGTCAGAACGTGACACCGACGGCATTGCGTGTACCCCAGTTTGGGAATACCTGTTGTAGAGCATTTAATGGGGAGGTGTAAGCTAAGTGTAAGACAGTATAATCTGTATATAAATGGATGAGAGAGCTTGCTACTGCCTGAGCTATGTTGTTGAGTAAATTGAGAAGAGCGTTGGGCCTAGGATCAAGCCTTGGGGTACTCCCTTGGTGACAGGCAGTGGCCAAGACAGCAGATTGTCTTACTTTTATACACTGCACTTGTCACGCATTGGTCATAGTGTTTTGTGTTTTCGTTATATATTTGGTCAGGCCAGGGTGTGACATGGGTTTAATATGTTGTGTTTCGTATTGGGGTTTTGTAGGCATTGGGATTGCGGCTGATTAGGGGTGTAGCATAGGCTTGGCTGTCTGAGGCGGTTCTCAATCAGAGTCAGGTGATTCTCGTTGTCTCTGATTGGGAACCATATTTAGGTAGCCGGGGTTTCACTGTGTATTTTGTGGGTGATTGTTCCTGTCTCGGTGTAGTGTTCACCGTATTAGGTTTTCACGTTCCGTTTGTTGTTTTGTATTATTTATAGTTATTTTCATGTATCGCTATTCTTTATTAAAGACATGAGTAACCACCACGCTGCATTTCGGTCCGAATCTCTTTCGACAAACGAACGCCGTTACAGAATCACCCACCACACACGGACTGAGTGGCATGGTTACAGGCAACGACAGCAGGAGCAGTGAAGGGAGGACGTTATGGACAGCAGAAGTATGGAGTATACGACGTGGGATGAAATAGACAGGTGGGCGGTCGACCCAGAGAGAGTGCCGGAGCCCGCCTGGGATTCTCTGGAGCAGTGCGAAGAGGGCTATAGGAGAATGGAGTCGAAGAGAAAGACACGGCGGCGCAGAAAGAAACCCGAAAGTCAGCCCCAAAAATGTATTGGGGGAGGGCTCAGGAAGAGAGTAGCAGAGTCAGGAGTCAGACCTGAGCCAACTCTCCCTGTTAATCGTGAGCAGCAGCGATCAAAGGACTTCTGGACTTGGGAGGAGATATTAGACGGAAAAGGATCCTGGGCTCAGCCTGGAGAATATCGCCGTCCCAAGGAAGAACTGGAGGCGGAAAAAGCGGAGAGGCGCTGGTATGAGGAGGCAGCACGGCGACGCGGATGGAAGCCTGAGAGTCAGCCCCAAAAATGTATTGGGGGGGGCTTACAGGGAGTATGGCTATGCCAGGTAGGAGACCTGCGCAAACTCCCTGTGCTTACCGGGGGGCTAGAGAGACTGGGCAGGCACCGTGTTATGCTATGGAGCGCACGGTGTTTCCAGTGCGGGTGCATAGCCCGGCGCGGTTCATACCAGCCCTTCGTATTGGCCGGGCTAGAGTGGGCATCGAGCCAGGTAAGGTTGGGCAGGCTCGGTGCTCAAGAGCTCCAGTGCGCCTGCACGGTCCGGTCTATCCAGAGCCACCTCCACACACCAGTCCTCCGGTAGCAGCTCCCCGCACCAGGCTTTTTGTGCGTGTCCTCGATCCAGTATCACCAGTTCCAGCACCACGCACCAGGCCTTCAGTGCGCCTCGCCTGTTCAGCACAGCCAGAGCCTTCCTTCCCTCCTGCGCTGTCGGAGTCTCCCGCCTGTTCAGCGCTTCTAGAGCCTTCCTCCTCTACAGCGCTGCCGGAGCCTCCTGCCTGTTCGGAGCAGCCTGAGCTGCCAATCTGCATGAAGCAGCCAGAGCTGTCAGAGCTGTCAGTCTGCAAGGAGCTGCCAGTCTGCAAGGAGCTGTCAGTCTGCAAGGTGCTGCCAGAGCTGTCAGTCTGCATGGAGCAGCCAGAGCTGTCAGTCTGCAAGGAGCTGCCAGTCTGCAAGGAGCTGCCAGTCTGCAAGGTGCTGCCAGCCTGCATGGAGCAGCCAGAGCTGTCAGTCTGCATGATGCAGCCAGAGCTGCCAGTCTGCATGGAGCAGCCAGAGCTGTCAGTCTGCATGGAGCAGCCTGAGCTGTCAGTCTGCATGGAGCAGCCTGAGCAGTCAGTCTGCATGAAGCAGCCTGAGCTGTCAATCTGCATGGAACAGCCAGAGCTGCCAGTCTGCATGGAGCAGCCAGAGTTGCCAGTCTGCATAGAGCAGCTAGATCCGCCAGTCAGCCATGATCTTCTAGATCTGCCAGTCAACCAGATTCTTCCAGATCTTCCAGTCAACCAGTCTCTTCCAGATCTGCCAGTCAACCAGAATCTTCCAGATCCGCCAGCCAGCCAGGATCTACCGGAGCCTACTACCTGCCTGAGGTTCATCTCAGTACTGGGCTTCCTCTCAGTACTGGGCTTTCTCTCAGTACTGGGCTTCCCCTCAGTCCCGAGCTTCCCCTCAGTCCCGAGCTTCCCCTCAGTCCCGAGCTGCCTCAGTCCCGAGCTGCCCCTCAGTCACGAGCTGCCCCTCAGTTCAGTGGGGTTCTGGGTGAGGTTGGATTATCCCAGGACGCGAAGGGGAGGAACTATGACATTAATGGAGTGAGGTCCACGTCCCGAACCGAAGCCGCCACCATGGACAGACGCCCACCAGGACCCTCCCTATGGTTTTGAGGTGCGTCCGGGAGTCCGTACCTTAGGGGGAGGGTTCTGTCACGCCTTGGTCATAGTGTTTTGTGTTTTCGTTATATATTTGGTCAGGCCAGGGTGTGACATGGGTTTAATATGTTGTGTTTTGTATTGGGGTTTTGTAGGCATTGGGATTGCGGCTGAGTAGGGGTGTAGCATAGGCTTGGCTGCCTGAGGCGGTTCTCAATCAGAATCAGGTGATTCTCGTTGTCCCTGATTGGGAACCATATTTAGGTAGCCGGGGTTTCACTGTGTATTTTGTGGGTGATTGTTCCTGTCTCTGTGTAGTGTTCACCAGATAGGCTGTATTAGGTTTTTACGTTCAGTTTGTTGTTTTGTATTATTTATAGCTATTTTCATGTATCGCTTTATTAAAAACATGAGTAACCACCACGCTGTATTTCGGTCCGAATCTCTTTCGACAAACGAACGCCGTTACAGCACTCTTTGAGAGAGGTAGTTAGCAAACCAGATCAAAGACCCCTCAGAGACACCAATACTCCTTAGCCAGCCCACAAGAATGTTAATAAAAATAACAGCACACTATTGCTTAGAATCAAGGGCAATGGTGTCATCATTGAGGACCTTTGAGGTTGCAGTGACACATCCATAACCTGAGAGGAAACCGGATTGCATACCATAGAGAATACTATAGACATCAAGAAAGCCAGTCAGTTGATTAGTGACAAGTTTTTCCAACACTTTTGATAAACAGGGCTAAATATAAATAGTCATATTGTTCTGTAAACTGCTGGGGGCCCATCACAAAACAGTTATGATTATCATTAATCCATCCTTGCGCCATTCTCTCTCTGTCTTTCTCGCTCATTGTCCCTCTCTCAATTCAATTCAAAGGGCTTTGTTGGCATGAGAAACATATGTTTACATTGCCAAAGCAAGGCAGCCAGGCAGCCAGGCAGCCATGAAGTGGGCACTCTTAACCGTGGCACTCTTTTTCAGCGAGGTAATTTGTGGAATAAATCAACTTAATTTAATCGTCTTTATGTAGAATTGAACTGCAATCTCCCACTGTTTCAGTCCCTGCCCTGTTTCTGCTTTCATCACCCTCATATCTCCTATCTCCCCAGGTCTTCCACTCGTCCTGTTGTTGTGTTAATCCAATTTTAGCATTTCCTCTCCATGTTTTCCCTTCTCCTCCCCCATATCTCCTAGTCCACTTCACCCCTCTCTCACCATTCCCTCCCCTAATCATTTACATTTACATTTAAGTCTAATCTACAGCAATTACACAGCTCTTCCATCTCTCTCCATGTACTCATTGTCTCATGCCTTGACTTTCGACGAAGTTCCTCTCGTCTCCTGATGCAACAACTGGGTTTGTGTGTGTGTCCCCGTTAAACTACTGTTTGTCTGTGTATTTATCTCCATGTGGGTACCTGGGTTGTTCCACCAATTAGGTGCCTTTTGAGTAGTGTAACTTGGTCACCTAATTTTAACATTCTGTCATAAAGAGTGTATTTTCAACTGAATAAAACACATGTTTTCCCATCTAAAAAAATTATACTATAGTAAGTGCCTATTAAGTGCCAAATACAATAACAGGGTTGACCATAACAGGGTTGACCATAACAGGGTTGACCATAACAGGGTTGACGACTTCATCTTAAATCATCCGTAAATTCTCCTGTGACAAAGGGAATGGAAGCTTGTTGTGTGCAACAGGGAAGGGCAATTGAATTCAAGCTTTCACATTTGCTTTATTGTGAAACATGTCTAGCCTGTCTATCTATGGGGAATAGGGTTGATGTGTGATGTGCAAACGTTATCCAACACAAAATGGCCAAAAGGAGTAAAACCAGCTCCCCTGCTTTTACACTATGATTTACTATTAGATGTTCAATGTTTCTTTTGAAGACTAAAATAAAGGAATAGTTTCACCCTATTAAAACAAGAGTTCAATTCACGTAACATTGTCAACAAAATAACTAGGGCTTCACAATTATGCTGAAAACATGGATAAATGTTGGTGTTAATTAAGTGGGTTAAAATCTTCCTAGAAGTCACAGTGGAGGAACAGAGGGACGTGTCAAAATGCACAATCTTGGCACTTTAGCAAGATTTAAAAATACATTTAAAAAATGTATTTTATTTTCCATGTGGTTTATAGTAAAGGACACGCTATTCAGTATAATAGGCTTTTAAAATTCTATTCAATATTAGTGCACAATTTCTACTTAAAATATCAAAGGGGTGCAAAATGCACTCATTTCATGGAATGACCCACCTGCTTTTGACCAGGGTTTGTGTGTGTATTCTTTTATAGTGGTCGGGTGCTGTACAGTTTAGGTTTCCTTCTTTCTTGGTCTGAATCATTTTAGCCTGCATGTTGCTGCTTCAAAGAGCCTAAAATAGCCCTTTAATTATAGTGCAGTGTGTGAGCTCCTCCATGGTTAGCAGCTATAAGCAGAGCCTGGCAGTATGTCCAGTAAGGCTCTCATTGAAAGGAGCGCTTGCTGACTGAAGAGAGAGGCTGGAGTCAGCAGCATACATGGAGGCACATCAGAGGAGACCTAAAGGAGCTCTGAACCAGCCAAGCCCTGCTCCCTGGTCTGCTGCTCTGGCCCTTCCCTCCACCAGCCTGACCGTGATGTCTGTGAAGATGGGAGCGAGACATCACAGAGATGGGAGTGGAGAACTCTTATAGCGGAGTGGCTAGCTAAAGTCCCAGAGAGATGGAACACTGGTACTCTGTTTCCATAGAACCCATTGAAGTGACCTTGGCACGTCTGAAGAGTTCAACTGTGGAGAGACACAGACCTCTGCTGCCTCACCCACAATCAACATTTTATGGGTTTGCAGTTTTCCCTTTGGTCTGTGGTGTGTGTTTCATCTGTTGAAATCATTAGACCTTCTCTTTGCTCTCATTTCTGTGGCATTTTACTCCTTCTCTCCCCTTCATTCTATTTTCCCTTATTAGTTTAGTCTCTTCTCTTATGTAGGGACTTTAATATCTAGTATCTTTTCATAATACCTGCTAAATCTGACAGAGACCCCTCATTAAGCCACCCTACCACGCAGGCAGTCAGACTGGCCTCAGGGCTGACGCTGTGTGGTGACAGATGGGAAGTGCAGCCTGCCATAGCGACTGGTAATGACAGTGGCACTAATCATTTTAAACAACCGCCTTCAAGCTCTGCAAAATGTTACGTTATTGTGGGGAAATGTTCAAGTCACTAAGCAGGTACCCGGAGGGTTGTTTGGGAGTGTGTGTGTTTGTGTGTGTGTGTTTGTGTGTGTTTGTGTGTGTGTGTGTGTGTGTGTGTGTGTGTGTGTGTGTGTGTGTGTGTGTGTGTGTGTGTGTGTGTGTGTGTGTGTGTGTGTGTGTGTGTGTGTGTGTGTGTGTGTGTGTGTGTGTGTGTGTGTGTGTGTGTGTGTGTGTGTGTGTCAACACCAGACCTTTTCTGGCAGGGTAGAACCTAGCAGATGTGCTCTTGGCTCCCTTGAGGATCTCGTCTCTTCTCCTCTCATCTTGTCTCTCCTCATCCAGCACACGCGCCCATACCCTCCAATGTTTATACGCTGCTGCTCTCTAGATAATAACTATATTCCACGTTTATTCCCTTCTCCCCACTGCCTATCCCCCCAAGTTTCCCCTCCTCCCTTCCTTATCCTGTCTTTCTATACCTCCATGGTCTCTCTCTTTCTCCGTCCCTCCCCCTCTCTTTTTGTCTTTGACTTAATGTCCTCCAACCCACCACCTCTATAGTTCTGGTTCGTTGCTATACCCTCAAACTAGGCCAGGAAGAAAGTAACGTGATGTCGTCACCATAAATCATAACTCCTCCTGAAGGAGCTCAGGTATTATTTTTAGAGTAACATAAATATTATTCAGTTCATGATATCACTTTATTGAGGATTGTCTGACGTTTTGCACATGACTTCCCTTTGATAAGAGCGAGGCACGGAGACGCGACAGGGAACACAGGCGTGGATAATGGAAACTACACTGCATTTTCATTTCCGCTCTATCGGTTTCTTACTGTCTGTGGCTCTGTGTGTTTGTGTTTTACTGCATTGTGTGTGTGTGTGTGTGTGTGTGTGTGTGTGTGTGTGTGTGTGTGTGTGTGTGTGTGTGTGTGTGTGTGTGTGTGTGTGTGTGTGTGTGTGTGTGTGTGTGTGTGTGTGTGTGTGTGTGTGTGTGTGTGTGTGTGTGTGTTGCGAGGATGTGTCTCTGTGGGTGTGTATGTTTTGGGAGGATGTGTCTCTGTGTGTGTGTGTGTGTGTGTGTGTGTGTGTGTGTGTGTGTGTGTGTGTGTGTGTGTGTGTGTGTGTGTGTGTGTGTGTGTGTGTGTGTGTGTGTGTGTGTGTGTGTGTGTGTGTGTGTGTGTGTGTTGGGAGGATGTGGGTGTATGTGGGTATGTATGCGGGTGTGTGTATGTGGGTGTGTATGTGGGTGGGTGTGTGTATGTGGGTGTGTGGGTGTGGGTGTGTATGTATGTGTGTGTCTGTGTATGTGGGTGTGTGTGTGTGTGTGTGTGTGTGTGTGTGTATGTGTGGGTGTGTGTGTCTCCACCAGCAGATGTGTGTGTGTGTGTGCGTGTGCGTGTGTGTGTATGTGTGTGTATGTGTGTGTATGTGTATATGTATGTTTGCATTGA